>NC_081553.1:206208771-206476271 GCF_963082655.1 Stomoxys calcitrans
TGAAAGGTATTTGGGAGTAGACCATGAATCTGATATCAACATTCGGGACCAACTGTCTAGGGGACGTCCCACCACCATAACAATCCTTGAGTAGGACGTATTTGCTCACCAAGACAATTTGGGTCTTCTAGACAGTTGAGCTCGATATTCATAGTTTTTGGGGCCCATACCCCAAACCGGACATATTTGGTGACTTTTGCTATAAGGGGTTTAAGTGAATGGTATTTGGGATTAGAAAATGAATTTGATATCCATTTTTGAGCCCAGTGGGAATATGGGATTCAAATAAATGATGTATCGATATATGAGAATACAGCACTTTGCAGGGCTTAGTATTTGAGGGACCACCCCACTCCCCAAAACACCCCCAAAACACCCCTAAATCGGGCATATTTACCGACCATGACAATGTGGGGCTTAATTGAAAGGTATTGGGGGGTAGAGCAAGAATTGATACCCACTTTCGGACCGTTGACCGCTTTTCCCAAAATACCACACAAACAACAATTTTTACTGACCATCGCAATATGGGGCTCAAATAAAGGTATTTGGTATTCCCCAAAACACCCCTCATGCCAATATGTGGCTCATACGAAAGGTATTTGAGATTAGAAATCGAATTTGATAACCAATTTTGGGGCCATGTGTTTGGGGGACGCCTCATCCTGTAAACTCCCCTTAAACCAATGACAATATGGGGTTCAAAAAAATTTTATTTGAGAGAAGAGCACGATGCTGATATTTTTTCAGGGCCAAATGTGTGGGTGACTACTTCAACCCAGAAAACAGCCCTAAATCAGACATCATGAGAATATCGGGCAGAAATAAAGTCTTTTAAGAATTACATCCACACTTACATTCGTAGACCAATAAAGGAAATATGGGATTTAGATAAAATCACTTATATTGTTAAACTATGAGTCAAGCGATATATTGGGTTGCCCAAAAAGTAATTGCGGATTTTTCATATAGTCGGCATTGACAAATTTTTTCACAGCTTGTGACTCTGTAATTGCATTCTTTCTTCTGTCAGTTATCAGCTGTTACTTTTAGCTTCCTTTAGAAAAAAAGTGTAAAAAAAGTATATTTGATTAAAGTTCATTCTAAGTTTTAATAAAAATGCATTTACTTTCTTTTAAAAAATCCACAATTACTTTTTGGGCAACCCAATACTATTTTCGTAGCGTGGTAAAAATGGAAATTTTGCCCATGAAGATTTCACTAAGGAACAGAGGCAAATTTCTCACATATCAATGAGTGCAGTCCGATTCAAGTTTAAGCTCAATGTTAAGGGACCTTCTTTTTATAGCCGAGTCCGAACGGCGTGCCTTAGTGCAACACCTCTTTGGAGAGAAGTTTTACATTACATAGTACCTCACAAATGTTGCCAGCATTTGGAGGGGAAAACCACCGCTGAAAAATTTTTTCTGATGGTTTCGCCAGGATTCGAACCCAGGCGTTCAGCGTCATAGTTGGACATTCTAACCTCTGCGCTACGGTGACCTCCATGGTATTTCACTAAAAATTCTTTAATTGTCGAAAATAAATATTCAAAGGAAAATTTTGTTCCATATATAGTGAAAGAAATTGCCGAGGGTTCAATTCCTGGTAAAAATCTTCAGTTTATTTTATTTACCATAGAATTGGTATACACCCGGGCCCGGGTCAGCTAATAATATATATTTTATAGCGTCGCTAATCAAGATTTCATGTTCTAACAAACAGAATAACGATATTTGTGTATCCCAATTGTAAGGTAAATAAAATAAACTGAAGACTTTGACCAGGAATTGAACCCTCCGCAATTTTAACTGTTTCAACATCAAACGAACGTTTAAGTCGGGACTTAATTGATTAACTATGAAGTTGCAACAAGGCGGAACTCGCTTTGAACGGCTTGGTGGTTGACATTAGTATCTTCGTCCATCTTAAATTTCGAGACTTTCGTCTGGGAAATCAGGGATAATAAAAACGAAAGCTCTCCTCGCTCGATTACTTGTAGATTGCTCTAAACTTCATGTAGAAGAATCTAGCTTCTCTCTACCAATCAGTCTATACCATCCCATTTACCCCTTTAACCAGCGTTCATAGTGTCTCAAAAGCACCACCACTGGCTTAAATAGGCACACAACATAAGTCACTCTGCTTAAGCTGTTCTATTGGGTTGCCCAAGAAGTAATTGCGGATTTTTCATATAGTCGGCGTTGACAAATTTTTTCACAGCTTGTGACTCTGTAATTGCATTCTTTCATCTGTCAGTTATCAGCTGTTACTTTTAGCTTGCTTTAGAAAAAAAGTGTAAAAAAAGTATATTTGATTTAAGTTCATTCTAAGTTTTATTAAAAATGCATTTATTTTCTTTTAAAAAATCCGCAATTACTTTTTGGGCAACCCAATACAATTTCGTCGTCTTAAAATGGCCTGATCGCGAATGTTTTCCCCTTGAATTCCACTTTCAGTTAAAATACCTTAACTCGATTTCTTTGTTTTGGTTTTTTTGACACCCCCATGGGCAATGGTTATATGGCGTAAGCATGGATTTAAATTGCATGTGTTGAGTGTTCCGTAAATGCTTGCTGTTGTTGTGACAGTAGTAGCTACAACTGCCTCTGAGTGTTACGATTGTATTACGAATTCGTCGTTGTTGGTTTAATCATTGCCGAGTTAAGTTGAGGGCAAACTTCAACGTAACACTTTTCGAAATGTTCTTAATTAAAATTTTATTCGTAACACATTGTGCGTGGGTGAAAACACCCAAACTGGCAGCAACACCATAAACAGTGGCAGTTCAACTCGAATCTCAACCTCACACACGGGGCTTTCAATTAAAGTTGAGCAAGCAAACCATCAACAACACTAACGCAAGGCGAAACAGAAACGAGCACCTATAAAACATACACTTATGTAAAACCCTAAAAACCATGCTCTCACATGCTGATGTATCATGCCCATGTGTGGGTGTGTACATACAGTATATGTGTAAGTATTTGTAAAGTTGCACTCTTTGAGAATGCTGATGCAAGAGTGGCTGTAAATCGTATAAGCCATAGAGTCGGTGGGTGTAAAGAGAGCAAGAGGTTATCACACTAAATTGAACAATAACAGCAATAACAACAACAACAACAACACCTATAGCTATAACAGTCACAAACCAAATGCTAAATTAAAAGTGCTTTGCAAAATGAAGCATTTACAAATGACTTGACTTTCAAATGCCGTGTAACGAGAAATATCGTTCGACGATAACTTCCGCAATTACAGAGGCAAACATTGGAATGAGTTTCAGTGCAATAGGATAAGAAAAACTGAAATGGGCTAAATAGTCGGCAACGCCCAACTTTTGCTTTTCCTTATTGGTTTTATAAGAACATTTTTACCTAAATTCCCACATCCCCTGAATTGTCACTAGTACTTCCAAAAGGCTCTCTATATAAATAAGATTTCAATATGATAATTTTCATAAAACCCAATATTCAATTCAATGAATGAAAGCAAAACCAGCTCTATATGAGTTTTTCATTCTCCATACTAATGATATGGGATGTACAGCCAAAAGTGCCATATTGCACAAGGAAACAATGCCTTTGACCACCTTCTGTCATGGGTAGACGGCAATTGAAGCTAATGATGGGCCTTTTCGACTAGTAGGATATGATATAGATTTGTTATTATCGGCAGCCCAGAGGAATAATACCAACCAGACAATGTCCATTCAGACGCACATACCCTCATTCACAGCCCATTGATTATCATGCATAATATCCATCCTTATTTCTATACACTTTTGGGCTCATTGTTACGATTGGAAAATGAAATTCGGTAGGACATTTCAAACGTATGATTTACATCGGAATGGGCGATTGTGTGGAAGTTGAACAGGATTAGAAGAGTGAATACAATGTGGGCATTGAAATTGTGCCGTTCATTATTTTTCTATTTTAATTTAAATATTTAATGAGGCTATAAACACAAAGTAGGAAGCTACCAAGTCATGGAACCAAACACAGTGGCTAATGCTTGATGTATGTGACTCAATATAACTTTAATGTTGAAATGATAAATTTAGCTGGGTCCAACTTTTGATAGCCAGCACCATGGTAATTAAAGATGTTTTTCGGGTAGATGCACTGGTTGAAACTTGTGTGCAATCGTCATCTGTGAAAGTGAAAAGTGTTCAGTAAACTCTGCCTTTTCAACAGGTGAGAAACTCACAAACGTGGCATCTGTATGCAATCGTCAACTTTGTAATTGAAAAGTATTCAATATACTCTGCTATTTCATCAGGTAGAAACTCATAAACGTGGTGGCACTGGTGTCCAACCGTTATATGCAAATTTTGCCCATGAACATTCCACTAAGAAACAGGGGCAAACTTCTCACCTATCAATGAGTGCAGTCAGATTCAAGTTTTAAGCTCAATGATAAGGGGCCTCCTTTTTATAGCCGAGTCCGAACGGCATGCCGCAGTGCGACATCTCTTCGGAGAGAAGTTTTAAATGGCGTTGTACCTCACAAATGTTGCCAGCATTAGGAGGGGAAAACAGCCGTTGAAATTTTTTTATGGTCGCGCCTGGATTCAAACAGAGGCGTTCAGCGTTATAGGCGGACATGCTAACCTCTGCGCTACAATGAAAAGTGTTCTGTATACTCTGCCATTTCATCGCGGAGAAACACACAAACGAGCAACGACTGCAAGAGGTTAACATTTGATATCGAAATTCGTGTTCTGCTTCAACAGCTCGAAGGAAATCCATTCCAGCTCGTTTCGGTTAAATGAATAGTAAAAGTTCCAAGCAAAATTGCATTAATTCCAACCGACTCAAACTGGGGATATCCACCACCTTAGGTATATATTGGGTTGCCCAAAAAGTAATTGCGGATTTTTTAAAAGAAAGTAAATGCATTTTTAATAAAACTTAGAATGAACTTTAATCAAATATACTTTTTTACACTTTTTTTCTAAAGCAAGCTAAAAGTAACAGCTGATAACTGACAGAAGAAAGAATGCAATTACAGAGTCACAAGCTGTGAAAAAATTTTTCAACGCCGACTATATGAAAAATCCGCAATTACTTTTTGGGCAACCCAATACATAAACAAGATATGGTCCGGTTCGGACCACAATTTAATTATATGTTGGAGACCTGTGTAAAATTTCAGCCAATTCTTATAAGAATTGCGCCCATTGGGGCTCACGAAGTAAAATAGAGAGAACGATTTATATGGGATCTGTATCGGGCTATAGACCGATTCAGAACATAATAAACACATTTGTTGATGGTCATGAGAGGATCCGTCGTACAAAATTTCAGGCATATCGGATAATAATTGCGACCTCTAGAAGCTCAAGAAGTCAAGATCCCAGATCGGTTTATATGGCAGCTATATCAGGTTATGGACCGATTTCAACCATACTTGGCACAGTTGTTGGATATCATAACAAAACACGTCGTGCAAAATTTCATCCCAATCGGATAAGAATAGCGCACTCTAGAGGCTCAAGAAGTCAAGACCCAAGATCGGTTTATATGGCAGCTATATCAGGTTATGAACCGATTTGAACCATACTTGGCGCAGTTGTTGGATATCACAACAAAACACGTCGTGCAAAATTTCATCCCAATCGGATAAGAATTGCGCACTCTAGAGGCTCAAGAAGTCAAGACCCAAGATCGGTTTATATGGCAGCTATATCAAAACATGGACCGATATGGCCCATTTACAATACCAACCGACCTACACTAATAAGAAGTATTTGTGCAAAATTTCAGGAGGCTAGCTTTACTCCTTCGGAAGTTAGCGTGCTTTCGACAGACAGACGGACGGACGGACGGACAGACGGACGGACATGGCTAAATCGACATAAAATTTCACGACGATCAAGAATATATATACTTTATGGGGTCTCAGACGAATATTTCGAGTAGTTACAATCAGAATGACGAAATTAGTATACCCCCATCTTATGGTGGAGGGTATAAAAACATAACCCATAGTGGCTATATCTTAATGTAGTCCTTGATCAAACTCGTCGCAACTTACTTTACAAATACCACAAATTTTGCCCATGAACATTCCACTAAGGAACAGGTGGAATGTTCATGGACAATGATGAGTGCTGTTCGATTCAAGTTTAAGCTCAATGATAAGGTACCTCCTTTTGATAGCCGAGTCCGAACGGCGTGCCGCAGTGTGACGCCTCCTTTGGAGAGAAGTTTTACATGGCAAAGTACCTCACAAATGTTGCCAGCATTAGGAGGGGAAAACCACCGCTGAAAATTTTTTCTGATGGTCTCGCCTGGGTTTGAACCCAGGCGTTCAGCGTCATAGGCGGCCATGCTAACCTCTGCGCTACGGTGGCCTCCTTCTTTACTTTACTTACTTTAATTGGGTTTGACAGAAAATTTGTTCCACTAGCCGAACGTAGAATAGCGTCTTGCGCCTAGCGCCTTGATCTTCTGCGCTCATTTTATAATCTCTGACACAAAGTTTCGAGGTGTCTGCCACCACTTAATCTTTCCATCGGGCTTTTAGTCTTCCCGGATTGCGTGTATACCGTGTTTGTCTTTAAAAGACTTCTTTGCCGGAGCTTCTTCATCTATTCTGACGACATGACCTAGCCAACGCAGCCGTTGTATTTTGATACGTGTAACTATGCTATCTTTGTTATACAGCTCATATAGCCCGTGGTTTAAAAGACGCATTTATTCTCTATTAACGCTCAGTTTGGTCCATGTATTTTACGAAGAATCTTTCTCTCAAATACTCCAAGAACTGTCTCGTCTGCTTTCAGAAGTACCCATGCCTCAGAACCATATAACAACACGGGTGGTATCAGTGTCTTGTATAGTGTAATCTTCGTCTGTCGCGAGGTGGCCTTATTTCTAAACTGCTTACTTAGTCCAAAGTAGCATCTGTCTGCCAGTATTATTCTTAGCTTTATATCCAAACTGGTGTCATTTGTTTCGGTTACTGCTGTACCGAGGTAGATAAAGTTGCTGACTATCTCAAATTTGTGGTTCCCAACTTTCTCCATTTTCTTTATATGATCGGTTGTACAAAACGTTTTGGGAGTTGAAACCATTCATTTCGTCTTATCCCCATTTACTGCCAGATCCATTTTCGCTGACTCTCTTTCGATTCTTTCAAGGGCTGCAGTTAATAATACTTCCGGTGACCGACCTATGATATCGATGTCGTTGACATAGGCGAACAGCATGTGTTGTCTTGTGATTAGAGTGCCACATCTATTCACATCTGCATCTTTTATAATCATCTCCGGCAGGATATTAAAGAGATCACACGATTAGCTGTCTCCTTGTCTGAAAACTCGTTTGGTATTGATTGGTCCGGAGGGATTGTTTCTTATTCTTACTGAGGAATGTGTATCAGCAAGTGTCATACTGCAGAGTCTTATTAATTTTGCAGGGATACCAAACTCAGACATGGCTGACAAATTTTTCAACGTATACATCTGTCGAAAGCGGCATTGTAGTCAACAAAGGGATGGTAGGTGTGGAATTGTCCTTCTTGGGTCTTTTGCAGGATTTGTTGCAGTGTGAATATCTGGTTTTTGGTAGTCTAAAGCCTGATAGATAGGGCCCAATTATCTCATTGACTTTAGGTTTTAGTCTTTCATACAGTACGCTCGAGAGTATCTTGTATGTGATGGAGAGGAGACTTATTCCTCTGTAGTTGGTACATTCTGTCTTGCCTCCTTACTTGTGTACGGGGCATAGTGTGATGAGATTCCAATCATAGGGTATGCGTTCTTATAGCCAGATAGCGCAGACAAGCTGATGTATACGCCTTATCAGCGTGTCGCCTACGGTTTTAAATAGTTCAGCGGGTAACCCGTCGGATCCTGCTGTATTGTTGTTCTTCAGTCGGCTCACTGCTAATTGGACCTCATTCTGAGTAGGAGGTAAACATTCTATACAATCATCAAGGATTTGTAGTACAGTATCTTCTTCGCCGCCATCATCGAATGCTAGCAGCTGGTTAAAATGTTCTTTCCATATCCATGTTCTGAGGATATGGAAAGAACATTTACCAGATTCCTTTCAGTTACCAGATTCCTTTCGCCTTCACTGCCAAATCGTCTGCCCTCTCATTCCCCCTTGACGGCCATAAGGGCAATAACAAGCAGGACGGTAAGGCCACGAACAGACTTGCAGTGTAAGAAGGAGATTAACGCCTTCTCTGAGAGTGGCACAATCCGCATCGCTTGGGTGCCGGGCCATGACGGAGTAAGGGGGAATGAAAGGGCAGACGATTTGGCAGTAAAGGCCAAAGATCTGCGTCATAAACTTGGTTAATCCGAACCCATAGCATTTCAGATCGATGCAGTCCGATTTAAGAGAGTGGGCGACAAACTCGCATGTAACACTGTGGAACAGCAAAACAGTCGGTAGAACAACGAAACTCCTATAGAGTGATGCGGATCGTGAGAGGACGAGGCTATTACAGAAGAGAAGGAAGTTGGTGGTCAGGTGCGGCAAGTGATAGCATGTGTATGGCATATGGGGAAGATGATGAGACGTTGGAGCATTTCCTATTTCATTGTACGGCTTTCGCAGCTAACAGACACCAGTGCTTAGGTGGGAACACGAAACCAAACATGAACCCACTTAGGGGAGTGGTATGGAAAACAATTAAGGATTTTGTAATTAGAACGGAATTCCTAACTTAAAATTTTCTCTTTCGATTTTTGTTTTTAGAGCACACAACAAACCGATTACTGACTTAGGTGTATGTCTATAGTGGTATGGGGTAGATTAATATATGCACCATCTTTTCAAACCTAAACTAGCCTAACCAATACCAGTTCAAGTCCGTAAATCGGGAGATTGATATATATGGCAGCTATATCCAAATATGATCCAATCTGAACCATATTCGAGGAAAATGGGTAACTGTTTGACATAGCTCACTGTACCAAATTTCAGAAATAAACAATAAAAATACGTTAAGTTCGGCCGGGCCGAACTTTGGATACCCACCACCTCGGGTATATTTGTTAACGGCCTTTCGTCATAATCCTGTCACTCTTTCAAATTTCCTCAAAATCGGATTATAAATATGCTTTTTAAGGGGAATTTAAATCGAGAGATCGGTCTATATGGCGGCTATATTCAAATCTTAACCAATCTGGGCTAAATTGAAGAGGGCTGTCGAAGGGCCCATCACAACTCCCTGTCCCAAATTTCGCCGAAATAGGACAAAAAATACGTCTTTTATGGGTCCAAGACATTAAATCGAGAAATCGGTTTATATGGGAGCTATATCCAAATATTGACCGATCTGAACCAAATTAAAGAAAAATGTCGACTGGCCTAGCACAACTCCCTGTCCCAAATTTCGGCGAAATCGGACAACAAATGCGCCTTTTATGGGTCCAAAACCTTAAATCGAGGGATCGGTTTATATGGGAGCTATATCCAAATATGAACCAATCTGAGCCTAATAGCAGAAAGTTGTTAAAGAGCCTAACGCAACTCACTGTGCCAAATTTCGGCAAAATCGGACAATAAAAGCGCCTTTTTTGGGCCCAAAACATTATATCGAGAGTTCGGTCTATATGGCAGCTATATCCAAATCTGAACCGATCTGAGCCAAATTTATCAGGGCTATCAAGGGACCTAACACAACTTCCTGTCCCAAATTTCGACGAAATCGGACAATAAATGCACCTTTTATGGACATAAAACCACTAATCGAGAGATCGGTCTATATGGTAGCTATATCCAAATCTAAACCGATCTGACCCAAATTGCAGAAAGTTGTTGAAGGGCCTAACGCAGCTCACTGTCCCAAATTTTGGCAAACTCGGATAATAAATGCGCCATTTATGGGCCCAAGACCTTAATTCGAGAGATCGGTCTATATGGCAGCTATATCTAAATCTGGACCGATCTGAGCCAAATTGAACAGGGCTATCGAGGGACCTAACACAACTTCCTGTCCCAAATTTCGACGAAATCGGACAATAAATGCACCTTTAATCGAGAGATCGGTCTTTATGGCAGCTATATCCAAATCTGAACCGATCTGGGCCAAATTGCAGAACGATGTCAAGGGGCGTAACACAACTCACTGTCCTAAGTTTTGGCAAAATAGGACAATAAATGCGCCTTTTATGGGCCCAAGACCCTAAATCGAGAAATCGGTCTATATGGCAGCTATATCTAAACCTGGACCGATCTAGGCCAAATTGAAGTGGGATGACGACTGACCTGGCACAACTCACTGTCACAAATTTCAGCAAAATCAGATAATAAATGAGGCTTTTATGGGCCTAAGACCCTAAATCGGCGGATCGGTCTATATGGGGGCTATATCAAGATATAGTCCGATGTAGCCCATCTTTGAACTTAACCTGTTTATGAACAAAAAAATTAATCTGTGCAAAGTTTCAGCTCAATATCTCTATTTTCAAAGACTGTAGCGTGATTTCGAAAGACAGACGGACGGACATGGCTAAATCGTCTATGTAAGATACGGCCTGGCCGAATACCACACCCAGGGCATGTCCCCCATATATGCCGACTTGTTTTGAATTTCCTAATGTCGTAGTGAGTGGAAAAAAAAATCTGCCAAAAGTCTATTCCACATACGAACCGTCCTTGCGAAAAAAAATTCTCACGGTAGTACATTTTCCAATCGATTACAAGATCTTGTATTTCTTAAAAGCATTCTCAAGTCAGAAAGCAGAAGGCAGATTTCTGAAGAACACACTCAGTGAAAGAATCAATGAAAGAGAATGAAATCACAGAAGAAAGAATGCAATTACAGAGTCACAAGCTGTGAAAAAATTTGTCAACGCCGACTAAATGAAAAATCCGCAATTACTTTTTGGGCAACCCAATTTATTCCATTCTCGGCGCCTGATGTACGTAGTGTAGATATTAAGAAGATCAGAGGGAGTGAAATATTTCTTACACCGCTTCAGAAAGCCCAAGCACTAGAATGCTTCCTTCCACACTTCGAATACATGTTTTAACCAACGGACATTGCATTGAATCTGCATGCCTAGAACATCAAGAGCCTCTGACTGCTTGTTATACATGTTGTAAAACTCTATGTCGGACCTTGTCGGATCTGACTGCTACATCCTTATTTTCCATGTAGAGGTTACTAACGATAGACGCAACGGAGATGGGTCTATACTGCACGGAATGATGTCCCCCAGCCTCCATTTCGTTTTCCATCTTTACGTAGCACACTGTAACCTTGAAAACTGGGGTTGTCTCCTGGCTCACTGCGACCATAACATTCTTCCGACTCATGAAGTGCATCTCATCAATCTTGCCTCAATGACCATTGTAATTAAATGCAAGAACGTTGCATATCCAATCCCTGGCCCATGTGAAGTCACAGGAGCCGCATAGTCGAACGAGGAAGACGACGACGATGACGCTTGCAACTCACTGCTGACGACTTTAGCTCATCAACTTTCACTGTAGTCAGTATGATTGTACTCCCCTAATGACGTCAAGCCAGAGCACAAACGGAAATGCAACCACTCCCAGCACCGGTTACACCTCACTACCGCCCATCGATGATAGATGCAGTTCTCGCATACCAAACAAAGACAGGGTCCTGAGGTTTCTTCACTACTGGCACGGTCCAGAAGCATAAGAAGCAGGTACTCCGGGAGTTGCCTCTGCCATAACAAAAAAAAGAGCAAAACACGTACATTGAGGCTACAGTCCTTGGCCGATGGGCATACCACAGGGTCTATACGATACACACAATGGACTGCTATGAGATTGAGCGCAATCAGGTAATAAATGAATTTTATATGGGTTCAAGATTTTATATCGTCACGGCATGGAAAAAGCATACATACTCGGCATGGATGACGAAGATTCTAACATCACTGTGCATCTGCCACCTTTACCCCACCCATTTTTCTAGAACTTCCTCCCACCTTTACTTATTCCACCAAAAATTCAAACAAACAAGAAAATGTACACATCTTTTGTTATTGCAACACTTGATAAATACCGACAAATTACGTAAAAAACAAATGATTTGGGATAAGAAGGGTCATAACACGCAGATAAACACCATTACAGCGAACAAAAAGCTATGAAAAACAAAATAACAACAACAACAAAACAAAGGCCATCTTTGCCTGCCTTACTGCATGCGCTGGCCAGAACCATTTACAAGACCAACTCTATAGCAGCAAAGGTCCACATTAACGGTGACAATGGCAATAACAAAAGGAACGAAAGTAAATAAAACAACAACCCATAAAAGAGAGAGATCCGCTGAAATAGGGAGGGCAAAAAAAAAACACACACACACACACCCACACACATAGAGGAAAACGAAACAAGCATCATAAAGGACAACAACAAACAGTGGGATTGCTTTTGGTGACATTTGTTTTAAAAAGACAACAATAACAACGGCAAAAATTACTCATCCACAACGCAGACAATGTCATTTGCCTAAAGGCCATTGAAATAGGTGAGTTGCAATTAAAGGGATTTGCTATGGAAAACAACCAATTTTGGTGGGGATGACCGAAAAGTTTGTTTGTTTAAATGAGAGTCGGCCATTAGGATAACAAGTAAGGACGGTCTAAATTCGGACTAAGGCGACCCCACACCACATTGGTTACGCAGGCTAAGTCGTCAAAATCAAAATTTACATCAACTTGACGTGAATACGGACATATTGTGAGAGATACCGAGAAAATCGCTGTGCAAACTTTTGAGAAGACCGTTTAACAAATGGGAGATATATCTAAATCTAAAACGATTTCTATGAAATCGACCAGTGATGTGTATAGTCCTTTCGGGCCGTATTTCGTGAGTATCGCTTAACGATTTATTGCAATATTAGTTAAAGTCGGACGAACATATATGTGAGAGCTATATTTATTCCGAAAATCCGTACATATTGCGGTAGTCGTAAACGAAAGCATTGCGCAAAATTTTGAAAAGATCGGTTTACAAATGCGTTTCAAAGACTCTAGACTGAAATTCGGGTAATACATATACGAGTAAATGAGCTATATCTAAATTTGAATGGATTTCTATGAAATTTACCAATGATCCTGTTGAAAGTCAAAAGCAAATTCTCGTGTTAAAGCTGCTATGACACAATGTGTGCGTGGCAAATGTGCAGTCACTTTCTTAATTCATACGACTTTTCTTATGTACCTCAAATACTAATAAAACGCCCGCTTTAGCGTTTGTCTGTCTATCTATCCATCAGTCTGCCTTGTTAATTTGTGTTTAAACTACAAGTCGGTTCAGATTTGTATATAGCTCCCAATTGGATGTTCGTCCGATTTGGACTTATATTGCAATAATGTGGTCATTCGATAACCGATGTTCTCTTAACCCTCGATATAATTTTTGGATTTCATTGAAATCAATTGAGATTTAGATATAGCTCTCATACATATATATACACTAGCCGAAATATCTTTATGGGGTGGGGACACCTCGTCCTGAATGCGGATATCGAATTCGTGCCATTGTAGCCTATGACGCTGAACGCGTTCGAATCCTGGCGAGAACATCGGACAAAGCAGTGGTTGGCAACAGTTGCGAAGTACAATGCCATGCATGGTAATTTAAAATATTTTCCCCTAAGAAATGGCGCACTGCGGGACGCCATTCGGATTCGGCTATAAAAGAAGGTCCCTTATCATTGAGTTTTAACTTGAATCGGAAAGCACTCATTGCTGTGTGAGAAGTTTGCCTCGGCTCGGTTCCTGGTGTTTTTAAAAATTAGGGTAATGAGATGTGCTTTTTAGGCGAGGGATGGCACCTTAGACATTTCGACTTAAATATGGATATCAAATTCGTGCTGCGTTTCCAAATCCCTTTAATTTGTGCCCCATATTGCCATGGCCAGTAAATATGAACCGTTTGGAGGGTGTTTGGGGCGGCCACCAGCACTTTGCACTGAAAATAGATATCAAATTCATTCTTTTTTCCCAACGGGAATGAAGTTCAGTTTAGGGGGTGCTTAAGGGCGTACTCCAAAACAATTGGATATCAAATTCGTTTTCTACTCTCAAATACCTTTCATTTGAGTCCCATATTGTCATAATGGGTCAATTAACCCATTTGACGTATCTCTATGAGGAAAAGCGCCACCTAGACTTGAACGCCAATTTTAATGTCATATTCGTCTACTCTCTAATACCTTTCATTTGAGTGCCATACAGCCATGGTCGGTTAATATGCCCATTTGGGGTATTTGGGGGTGGGCGACCTCCCATTACCTGGACCTAATGGTTTATGCCCTTTTTAGTCGCAATATATCTTAAGGGATACAATCAGTTTCGGATTGCTTATTATACCCTTCACCATCATTGTGGTACGGTGTATTTTAAGTTTGTGCATTTGTTTGCAACGAAAAGAAAAATAAGAGCTATACCATTGATAAGTATACCGATCGGCTCAGAATCACTTTCTGATTCCATTCCCTTCTGTCAGTTTATGAGTCCAAAAACCGATTTGGACTATGCATTCTTGTAATCAAGGTACAGGTCATATTTGTTGTCCAATGTCTTGAAACGTGATGCGCATGAAAGTCTTCTGGAATGAGATGAATAAGTGCAGACAGTAAAAAGTCCATTTATGTCGGTCTTGTAAGCTTGGCCCTTAACTGGGTCACATTAACCAATCGGCGGTATAGCCCTATGCCGGCAGTACCGAACCTGACTGGTATCTCCATGCACACCATGTTAGGGTCACTAGAGCCAGGCTCAGACGAGATGGGTATATACTGCACGGAATGGTGTATCACGGAGGCCAATCTCCCACCTTCACTCCTTAAGCGATCCTTAAGGTACACGCCAAATCGGTCTATAACCTGATATAGCTCGCATATTAACCGATCTGCCGATTTGACTTCTTGAGCCCTTGGAAGCCACAACTTTCGTCTGACAAGTACGATTCAAATTGGTATATAACCTGATACAGACCCCATTTAAACCGATCTCAAAATTCTATGTTGAGTCCATGGAAGCCACAAATTTTGCCCTATTTGGGCTAAATTTTGCAGATAGTGTTCTGTTGTGACTTTTAACAACTATGTCTAGTACGCTCTAAATCGGTCTATAACCTGTATAAACCGATCTGGCGATTTGACTACTTAAAACACTGGAAGCAGCAATTTTTGTCCTATTTGGCTGTTATGACTTCCAGTAACTGTGCCACATCGGTATATAACCTGATATAGCTCCCATATAAACCGATCTAGCGATTTGACTTCCTAAGCCCCTGAAAACCGAATTTTTTGTCTGATTTGGCTGAAATTTTGCATGTGGTGTTTTGTTATGACTCTCAACAACTGTGCTCCCACATAAACCATTCTTCCGTTTTGACTTTTTGAGTCCTTACAGGCCGCAAGTTTTGTCCGATTAAGCTGAAATTTTGCGTGCGGTATTCGGTTACGACTTCCAACAACTGTGCCAAGTACGGTCCTAGTCAGTCTATAACCACATTTAGATCCCATGTAAACCGGTTTCTTAATTATACTTCTTCGATTTCTAGAAGCTTTAATTTTTTGCTGGTTTGACAGAAGTTTGGTAAGTGGTATAAAATTATGCCCTTCAACTGGATTTAGTTTGTATAAATTTTTTGCAGAATCCATGGTGGTCGGTTCCCGACCGAACTTAGCACTCCTTTACTTGTTTATTTTTTGATGTGAACGAAATTTTGCGAGCAAAGTACGTCGATGTCATGGTTGGGCAGCATACACACCAGCACATAACGAACAGATTCACAAGGACAGTGTACAAAACTTCGTGTGACTTCATTCGGCTGACTAGATTGCAAAGCAAAGATTGATGATACTCACACAAACACAGTTTGGTCCTTTCAATAGTGGTAGTGTGCCCTTCACTGGCTTACACAATATCTACACAAAATCTCGCACAGGTAGGTTGGTATATAGACATAGCCCCATTATAAACAGAAACACGAATTTTACTTCTTGAGCTCCTGGAAGCCTCAAGTGTCACACAGAGGGTTTTTTGTCACAACTTCCAATAGCCGTGCCAATTACGGTCCAAATCGGTTTATAACCAGATATAGCTCCCATATAAACCGATCCAATTTGACATCTTGCACCCCCTCTAAGCCGATTTGACTGAATTTTTGGACGCAGTGTTCTTTTAGGACCGTGACTAGTACGGACCAAATCTATCTGTAAACCTATATATGGGTTGCCCAAAAAGTAATTGCGGATTTTTTATATAGTCGGCGTTGACAAATTTTTTCACAGCTTGTGACTCTGTAATTGCATTCTTTCTTCTGTCAGTTATCAGCTGTTACTTTTAGCTTACTTGCTTTAGAAAAAAAAAGTGTAAAAAAAGTATATTTGATTAAAGTTCATTCTAAGTTTTATTAAAAATGCATTTACTTTCTTTTAAAAAATCCGCAATTACTTTTTGGGCAACCCAATATATTCGTACAAAGTTCATCAATTGACGGTGGCTTGTTGGCATAGACCATAGACTTCAAATCGCAAGACTGAGGCGGCCAATTGACTGAACTATTTCGTGAGATAACACGTTCTCCAAACTTGGTTTCCAAAAAATTGATTTGACAGTTTCTGCATGGCATGTGTTGAATTCGCAAGTCCTCCAGATCCATATCATCCAATTGGGGCCAAAATTATTCTGTTATCATTGAAAGGTAGGGATTCCCATTCACAGTATCGTACCTGTCTTGATTATTACAGAAGAAGTACGGCCCAATGACGCCGCCAGCCCATAAACCGCACCAAACCGTAATTTTGTCGGGATGCAATGATGACTCATGGAGTACGTGTGGACTGCTGTCTGACCAATAACGCTTATTTTGCTTATTGACAAAGCCAGTCAGCCAGAAATGAGCCTCATTGCTGAAGATGATTTCGATGAAAACGATGAGGCAACTCACTGGCTCCTAATATCTGAAGTAAATTTTAATAACTTCTAATCTTTGTTGACTCGTATAGCTGTCCATCATGAAATGGCGAACCTTACTGAAGAGAAATGACAAAAGAGCGGCAAAAAATATAACATCGTTTGCAGGCCCTATCGGTATACCTAACCTAACCGGCTAACCTATAACACGATCTCTCGGTTTGTCTTCTACTGCCCCCAGCAGCTTAAATTTGTCAGATCCAAAAACCAATATTAGTTCGTGATTCTTCGAAAGTCTCGCAACTTAGCGATTGGTAAAAAAAATTCTCAATTTCACCACTATGGCAACTCTTTGAAGCACCCTATGAAGATGCTACGATATTTATTCATTCTCAGATAAAAGACATGTTTATTCTTAGGACTACGGCAGCTATGTATTAATTTGAAAACCTTTCTTAATATCCCTCGTCAACGCTGGGAAAAACTGTTCATATCAGGCAACCCAAATTTAGCCGTAGTCAAGGAAAACTAACTGAAGTCAGTGTCATCAAAGTCAGTCCATAAGAACTCCCATTTACACATTCCCGGACAGACTTACCGCTCTCGCTGACAAAGCAAAGAAAATATAAAACGTGGACTAAAGCAAAGGACCTTTTTCCTATACTCTGAAAGAAGGATATTTTCTATTTGGATTGTCCTCCTTCAAACATTTCACATTTTATGTTTTGTTTGTTTCTTTTTTTGCATAAAAGTTGTAAAGTTTTGTCTTTTTTGTTTGTGGGAGCCTTTTTTGCGTAATCTGGATAAAGAATTAGGCTTTTAATGTTTCCCTTAGAAAAGCAACTGTAAATGCTACACACCTACACATCAGCTGTATTAGTCCGCTGTAAAATGGACATGGACTACATCCATGCAAACATCCGTTTGTCGTCCTGCATCATCGTCGTCGTCGTCGTCATCATCATCCTGGAACATTTACAATGTTTTATTTCTTTGTCTTTGTCAGTGCCATTGTTGTTATTGTTCGTTAATGCTTAAGCCATTCATTTATTCATCCTGTGCCAGCCAGCCAGCCAGCCATGCTGCTAGTCAGTCTGCTAGCGCTCTAACCAACCAACCCAGTCAGCAGGCACTCAGTCATTCATTTTATTTTCTGGCAGCAAAGAAACCAAAAAAAAAACACAACACAAAACTTGCTATAACTCAACAACTACGTCGCCTGTGGCAGCAACTGTAGCAACTTTATCCCAAACCTTTGTCTCAGCGGTGTGAGATATTCATTCTAACAAACGTTCAGGCTTTTTTTCACTGCTTGTGCCAAGAAACAAAAGTGAGCAAAATACAGGATGAGATGAATACAAAAACACACACACACATACGCACATTAACGACATCCTGTTTTTTTTTATTTGGGGGGCTGAGTTGGTTGCCCTAATATGCAAACAATTAGAAAACATTTGTAAGTTATTTTTTCTGTGTAGGCTTAGATATTTTACAAAATTTTAGAAGCAAAAGTTTTTGCAGCTTTATGTGAAAATGTCCGAATAAACCCCACATGGTTGGTTGGCTTGTAGCGTTTCAAACATTTTACGAGAAAGCAATTAAAACTGACATTGAATTTAAAAGGGCTGGAATGGTGGCATACCCCCAAGGAGTAGCAAAGTGCCAGGATTAAAGGTTAATGTAACCAAAAGAAGTTATATAACTATCTTGCTTAAAATGATGTTTTAGTGAAACAAGTAAAAGCGTGCTAAGTTTGGCCGGGCCGAATCTTATATACCCTCCACCATGGATCGCATTTGTCGAGTTCTTTTCCCGGCATCTCTTCTTAGGCAAAAAAAGGATATAAGAAAAGATTTGCTCTGCTATTAGAGCGATATCAAGATATGATCCGGTTTAGACCACAATTAAATTATATGTTGGAGACCTGTGTAAAATGTCAGCCAATTCGAATAAGAATTGCGCCCTTTGTGGGCGCAAGAAGTAAAATAGAGAGATCGATTTATATGGGAGCTTTATCGGCCTATAGACCGATTCAGACCATAATAAACACGTATGTTAATGGTCATGAGAGAATCCGTCGTACACTTTATTTGACACAGTTGTTGAAAGTAACAATACAAAACGTCTTGCCAAATTTCAGCCAAATCGGATAGAAATTGAGCCCTCTAGAAGCTCAAGAAGTCAAATCCCCAGCTCTGTTTATATGACAGCTATATCAGGATATGAACCGATTTCAACCATATTTCGCACAGTTGTTGGATATCGTAACAAAACACGTCGTGCAAAATTTCATTCCAATCGGATAAGAATTGCGCACTCAGAGGCTCAAGAAGTCAAGACCCAAGATCGGTTTATATGGCAGCTATATCAGGTTATGGACCGATTTGAACCATACTTGGCACAGTTGTTGGATATCATAACAAAACACGTCCTGCAAAATTTCATTCCAATCGGACAAGAATTGCGCACTCTAGAGGCTGAAGAAGTCAAGACCCAAGATCGGATTATATGACAGCTTGATCAGGCTATAGACCGATTTGAACCATACTTGACACAGTTATTGCATATCATAACAAAACACGTCGTGCAAAATTCCATTCCAATCGGATACGAATTGCGCCCTCTAGAGGGTCAAGAAGTCAAGACCCAAGATCGGTTTATATGGCAGCTATATCAGGTTACGGACCGATTTGATCCATACTTGGCGCAGTTTTTGGACATCATAAAAAAACACGTCGTGCAAAATTCCATTCCAATCGGATACGAATTGCGCACTCTAGAGGCTCAAGAAGTCAAGACCCAAGATCGGTTTATATGGCAGCTATATCAAAACGTGGACCGATATGGCCCATTTTCAATACCAACCGACCTACACTAATTAGAAGTATTTGTGCAAAATTTCTAGCGGCTAGCTTTACTCCTTCGGAAGTTAGCGTGCTTTCGACAGACAGACAGACGGACGGACGGACATGGCTAGATCGACATAAAATGTCACGACGATCAAGAATATATATACTTTATGGGGTCTCAGACGAATATTTCGAGTAGTTACAAACAGAATGACGAAATTAGTATACCCCCCATCCTATGGTGGAGGGCATAAAAATTCATCTCGCCCAAAAATTGGAATTGAATCGTGAACATTTTCGTGCGATTACTTTTTTCAACTTTCGACGTGGATTAACTCAACAACAGTGTATCGATGAACTTAATTCATTTTTTGGCAATGAAGCTACATCAAGTACCAGTGGTCATCGGTGGTATGGTGAATTCAACCGAGGTCGTAGTTCACTCCAAGACGAATTTCGTGAAGGTCGTCCAAAATCAGTTTTTGTTCCAAAAACCATCGATGCTGTGCGCCAACTGATATTGCTAAGATCGTCATGTGACCCATCGTGAGATTGAGTTTACCTTAGACATTAGTGGAACAAGCATACATTCAATATTTGCATGACCATTTGACCATCAAAAAAAAGCTCGTGTCGATTGGTCGGTACAAATGCTCCAAAAATGAAAAACAACTGCATTTTTGAGCACTCAAAACATCGATTTGATGAGTCATCCGCCGTATAGTCCTGACTTGGCACCGAACGATTTCTTTTTATTCCCGTACGTTTAAATTAAAACCAGTAAGGAAAGGTAAAAGTCGGGCGGAGCCCAACACCACCGATAATAAGAACTACTCTCAATATATGATGAAATTATATCACAGCCTTAAAGGCCATATCGTATGAAAGATATATATGGGAGACATATCTAAAATTGAACCAATTTTCATGAAAGTTTGCACACCTACTGGGGCGTCAAATAGAACATCTCAAATAAAATTTTGTAAAGACCGGAGCAATATTGTGGCTTCTACAGCTTTAAAGGCCATATCGGCTGAAAGACATATGGAAGATATTGGGTTGCCCAAAAAGTAATTGCGGATTTTTCATATAGTGGGCGTTGACAAATTTTTTCACAGCTTGTGACTCCGTAATTGCATTCTTTCTTCTGTCAGTTATCAGCTGTTACTTTTAGCTTGCTTTAGAAAAAAAGTGTAAAAAAAGGTATATGTGATTAAAGTTCATTCTAAGTTTTATTAAAATTGCATTTACTTTCTTTTAAAAAATCCGCAATTACTTTTTGGGCAACCCAATATATCGCCGAATTTTCACACCTAGAGCCGCTGCAAGCTCATTTATTGTACACCAATAACAAAAAATCTAAGCGAGCTCAGTTCCATTTCAAAATGTATACCAATCTATTGATCAGGTAGCTTCTTTACATTAATTTTACACAACTTAAAACCATCTCTTCCAACATTATTTCCAAAAAAAAATGCTCAAAGTAATCAAAACAAGTAACAGGCAAACAAAAACAAGTAAAAGCGTGCTAAGTTCGACCGGGCCGACTCTTGTATACCTTCCACCATGGATCGCATTTGACATTTGTTCTTTGATCGATATATCCCATTAGGAAAACAAATGATAATGGATATTTATATCAAAACATGGACCGATATAGCCCATTTACAATCCCAACAGACATGCACAAATAGGAAGTAAAGGGTGATTTTTTTGAGGTTAGGATTTTCATGCATTAGTATTTGACAGATCACGTGGGATTTCAGACATGATGTCAAAGAGAAAGATGCTCAGTATGCTTTGACATTTCATCATGAATAGACTTACTAACGAGCAACGCTTGCAAATCATTGAATTTTATTACCAAAATCAGTGTTCGGTTCGAAATGTGTTCATTCACCGTTCAGCGATGAGGCTCATTTCTGGTTGAATGGCTACGTAAATAAGCAAAATTGCCGCATTTGGAGTGAAGAGCAACCAGAAGCCGTTCAAGAACTGCCCATGCATCCCGAAAAATGCACTGTTTGGTGTGGTTTGTACGCTGGTGGAATCATTGGACCGTATTTTTTCAAAGATGCTGTTGGACGCAACGTTACGGTGAATGAACACATTTCGAACCGAACACTGATTTTGGTAATAAAATTCAATGATTTGCAAGCGTTGCTCATTAGTAAGTCTATTCATGATGAAATGTCAAAGCATACTGAGCATCTTTCTCTTTGACAACATGTCTGAAATCCCACGTGATCTGTCAAATACTAATGCATGAAAATCCTAACCTCAAAAAAATCACCCTTTATTTGTGCAAAATTTCAAGCTACTAGCCTTTCCCTTAGAATGTTTGCATATTTTCGACAGTCGGACGGACATTACTGGTTCGACATAAAATTTCATGACGATCAAGATTATATATACTTTATGGGGTCTTTGACGCATATTTCGAGGTGTAACAAACGGAATAATGAAATTTTGTATACCCTCATCGTATGGTTTAGGGTATAAAAATAGCATACATTTTTTTCCAGCAGATATTTGTACTTAAAACAGCAGATTTTGTTTGCTGATTATGCTGACCGAAGTGTTGCTAGCACAACAGCCTTTTGTTGGCTGAAACAGCAGTAATGTCTGCTTTCTCATTTTCAGCAGACAAAAACTGCTGTTTTAGCAAACATTTTTGCTCTTTCGAATAACAAATCCGGTTGAGTGTAGAGCCACTGCAAGCGTATTTATTGACCAATCTTGATGTCCTCGACGACTACCACAATATTTAAGTAGTTTGGTCGAAATCGGTTCACATTTAGATATAATTTTCAATAATGTTGTCATATGTCATTGGTAGTTATTACATTTGGAACATGTATGTTCGAAATTGGATACGGATTGTTTAATAAACCATCATAAAACACCGCCTAGGTCCACCAAATTTGGTTTAGAATTAGATATAACACCAAACTTTGTACTTATAGGGTAGGTATAAAGTATTGTACTGTCGGCACCGCCCGACTTTTGACTTTCCTTACTTACATGTTTTCTACAAAAATTTACGTTCTTCTTAAATCAGTGTTGCAGGGTTTCCTTCTAATTAATGATTTTTCAATATCGATATCTTTTGCACTTCTTTACAAGCAACAACCAATTCTGCGGAATTTTATTTATGCACAGAGTTTTGTTCCAAAATAATTCTAATAACTACTGTGGTTAATAATGCCTCCTATATTATGATGATATACAATATTCCAAGAAGCAAAGCAATTAAAGCACTTTACAGTTTCCATGGATGTAGCTTTATTATAATAATACTCCCAAACTTATTAATATGCTTGTAGCCACTTCATGGAAAAATTAGAAAGGCAACATCAAGTAATTATTCGCATCTGAGGAGTGTGTATATATAGACATATATTTTTTTAATTTTTATTACTCCTCTCCATAAAATACGAATATTTGTTAAAATATATTTTATATGCTTGCGAACGAAGCCTTAAATGGCCACTGAAGTGTAGCAATAATGTTAAGCGTCCAATAATGTTTTGAGCACACAACCACTAAAGACAATATGTGTCCGGTAATGAACTTTAATTCTTCCTTGTGTACCTCTATGGACAGCAAAAATATACGAGCCTAGCTCTGCTGCCTATTAAGAGGTAGGCAAATAATTCCTCCCCTTAGTTTGTTGTGTGCGTGTTTGTGCAACTTTTGTCTAAAGACCCATGGTGAAATCCCCTCTCCGGAACATAGGTAGGCGCTCCATTTACCATAACTTGGCTCGTACATTCCCCTACCGCAAGGGCAGATTGTGGACAGCCTTTGGGGATGATGTTACTACCATCGCTGACGTTGTAACTCCGGCTGCTGTCGCTGCCGCTGTTGCTATTTCTATGTTCGTTGTCTTGAATTGGCTTATGACGAAAAATATGTATTTTCGTATGCAAAACAAGATTTAGGGAAAACTTTTTACGCGCACCATTCGTAATGTGCTTCGTCGTTGTTTAAAACCATTCGCCATAATTACAAAAAGCTTTCAACGTGCACATTTACAATTCACAAATTTTTTCCTTTTTCATTCCTTGGAGGAGGAAGATATTTTCTACGGACATTGTAAGGGCTAAAGGAAGCAGAGAGGAGTAAACAAAACGTACAACAACATCTGTGTGGTAGGGTTGCCATTCATGGTTAAGCTAGGCGAAATTTTTGCATCCAAATCATGCTCTAGAAATATTTGCTGTGTTTTATTTACCAGTCTAGGGGATTCGGTAGCTTATAAATAAATAAAACCACCACCACTGATACCACATCTGAAATAATCAACAAATATCAACAAAACAAACAAAATAAGTAATTTTTATACCCACCACCGACGGATGGGGGTATATTCATTTTGTCATTCCGTTTGCAACACATCGAAATATCCATTTCCGACCCTATAAAGTATATATATTCTTGATCAGCGTAAAAATCTAAGACGATCTAGAGATGTCCGTCCGTCTGTCTGTTGAAATCACACACTACAGTCTTCAAAAATAGAGATATTGAGCTGAAATTTTGCACAGGTTCTTTTTTTGTCCATAAGCAGGTTAAGTTCGAAGATGGGCTATATCGGACTATATCTTCATATAGCCCCCATATAGACCGATCCGCCGATTTAGGATCTGAGGCCAATAAAGGCCACATTTATTATCCGATTTTGCTGAAATTTTGGACAGTGAGTAGTGTTAGGCCCGTCGACATCCTCTGTCAATTTGGCCTAGATCGGTCCAGATTTGGATATAGCTGCCATATAGCCCGATCGTCCAATTTAGGGTCTTAGGCCCATAAAAGCCACATTTATTATCCGATTTTGCTGAAATTTGGGACAGTGAGTTGTGTTAAGCCCTTCGACATCTTTTGTCAATATGGCTCAGATCAGTCCAGATTTGGATATAGCTGCCATATAGACCGATCCTCCGATTTTAGGCCTTAGGCCCATAAAAGCCACATTTATTATCGGATTTTGCTGAAATTCGGGAAAGTGAGTTGTGTTAGGCCCTTCGACGTCCTCCGTCAATACGGCTCAGATCGGTTCAGATTTGGATATAGCTGCCATATAGACCGATCCTCCGATTTAGGGTCATAGACCCATAAAAGCTACATTTATTATCCGATTTTGCTGAAATTTGGGACAGTGAGTTGTGTTAGCCCCTTCAACATCCTCCGTGAATTTGGCATAGATCGGTCCAGATTTGGATATAGCTGCCATATAGACCGATCTCTCGGTTTAGGTTTTGGGGCCAAAAAAGCGCATTTATTGCCTGATGTTGCCGAAATTTTGGTCAAAGAATTAAGTTAAGCGCCTCCACATATTTCTGCAATTTGGTCTAGATCGATCAAGATTTGCATATAGCTGCCATATAGACCCATCTCTCGATTTAAAGTCTTGGCCCCATAAAAGACGCATTTTTAATCCGATTGCACTGAAATTTGACATACTGACTTATGTTATGCTTTTCGACATCCGTGTGGTTATAGTTCAGATCGGTTTATTTTTAGATATAACTACTAAAAAGACCAATATTTTGATATATACAATTGAACAATAACTTTTACTTATTAGTATCTGGTCCAAATCGGAACATAGCTGCTATGGGGCATAAGGTATGAATTTTGCACCGGATTTTGAGGAAAGGTGGTTCACATATATATCCGAGGTGGTGGGTATCCAAAGTTCGGCCCGGCCTTCGAATATTTATTTTTAGTTTGTCCCCTTGGGGGGATGTTTTTAGGGAGAGGCGGCCCACCAAACACTTCGTCCCATATTTGGATATCAGATTCTAATTCTACACTCAAATACCTTTTAATTAAGCCCCATATTCCCATGTTCAGTAAATAAGTCCTGTTTGGGATGGTGTTTTGGGGAAGGAGTCCATCTCCAGAAACGTGGTCCCACATTTGGATATCAGATTCGTATTCTACTCGCAAATACCTTTCATTTGAGTCCCATATTGCTATGATCGGTATATGTCCGATTTAGGGGTGTTTTGCGGGGTTGGGTGGTGTTGTGGGGGTGTGGTGGCCCCATAGAAAATTTTCCCGAATATTGATATCAGATTTGTGCTTTACTCCCAAATACCTTTTATTTGAGACCCATATGGCTATGGTCGTAAATGTGTCCCCTTTGGGGGAGGTTTTTGAGGAGAGGCGGCCCCTCAAACACTTGGTCTCATATTTGGATATCAGATTCGAATTCTACACTGAAAACTCTTTAATTTGAGCCCCATATTCCCATGGTCAGTAAATAAGTCCTGTTTGGGGGGTGTTTTGGCGAAGTGGTGGACCCCTAGAAACGTGGTCCCACATTTGCATATCAGATTCGTATTCTACTCGCAAATACCTTTCATTTGAGTCGCATATTGCCATGGTCGGTAAATATGTGCGATTTGGGGGTGTTTTGGGGGTTGGGGTGGTACCCCTAACACTTGGTCTGACAATTGGATACGAGATACGTTTTCTTATCCTAAATGCCTTTCGTTTGGGTCCCATATTGTCGTGAGTGGTCTAAATATATGTTTGGTAGGTTTTAGGGTGGGGCGGCCCCCCCTAGGTACCCCATCCGAAAATTGGAAACAAAATTTTTAGGGTACTATATGAGAGCACACAAAATTTCGCTTAAACCGCACCACCCATCTCCGAAATTGGGCGTTTCTGAAAATTAGGGTAAGGGGGAGGGTCCGCCCCCCCTTCAGATATCAAAAAAAGTAGTACCCTTTATTCACCACGAGGTCATTATGCACCATTAGTGAAAATTTGAAGAAAATCGTTTCAGCCGTTTCTGAGTCTATAAAGAACACACAAACATACAAACAAACATACAGACAAACTTACAAACAAACACAAATTGATTTTTATATATAAAGATTCCACTTGAATTTGTTGGCTACCCTGTTATGCAGAGATAAAATAAATACCAGTGAGCGAGTCTCACTGGCTAGGGGTTTAGCTTGCCACCACCCTCAAAATACTAGCAAGGCTCTAAGTTGGCTGGCTTCTTTATTTCCTATCGTGGTTTTGCAATGTTATTACAATTTTTGTGTTGTTCTTTTTTTTTTGGGAGGGAATGCTGGTGCCAAAACCAATGCCGGTGTGGTGTGTAGGCTTCTTGTCCCCTCAACTCACGGGCTCGCAGCGAACAAAAATGTTTGTATATGAAACCCCTAATATTGCCATAAAACTAATTTTAGTTACATTTTCGTTCGCAATCTGTTTTCTTCTGTGCACACCTGAACCACTTGACCTAACTGAATTGAAGTTAACACTACACGAAAAATTCGTGTACCATACCCACATTCTGCAAAAATTTCGTGCAAACGCAGGGGGTCATTAAGAGAAAGATCGACCGGGGAGATGTAGGTGAAGACTACCCCTCAGGTGGGTTAGGCTAATATAAGGCGATAAACATGCAGCCGACCAACAAATTTTCCTGGCTCTGCCTACAGATGGTGGCCATTAGGGAGGCAGTGGTGGTGGTGGTAGTGGTGTTCGGTTTGGTTTATGTGGTGCTATGCCCAAATGTAGTCGAAGTTTTGTTATTTTAGCAAACGCACACGTTTCCTCGAACACTTTTGCATTGGCCTCATATCAAAGTGTATGGAGTTGGCTCAAGCCGCATAGTTTCCAATATATATACCCACACAATAGGCTGAACTGACCCAGTGGCGAATGGATTCAAATGGAATTTTAACATCTACAGTCTTTGTGGCGCATAGGCATATGGCAAAATCATAAATAATTGATAATCGATGTCTGCTACTTAGTATGCACTAAACCAGCTTCAGATAACTAAGCATATGTTGTTTGGCAAATTTTCTGAGAAGGGGTAAAAGGGGCCAAGAGAAATTCTGGTGAGGAGGTGTTTGCTGAGGTAAATGTAGATTTTTTTTAGAAACGCTCTGCTTGGAATCATGGTTAAGCGGTGCTAAATGTAATTTTTGAGCTTAGACAAAGTAGTGAAGTAGCGAAAATGGTAAATAACGTTTTATTCCCCTACTAGTTATCGCAGAAAGCGCAACTGATTTGATTTAGACTGTATTGGAAACTTCTATAATCAAAAATACACATATTGGTTAAAGGATACATATGTTGATGAAGTTTTGCGCTTTCATCTAGAGATAAAAAAAAATATATAAAAACAACTAAGAGCGTGCTAAGTTCGGCCGGGCCGAATCTTATAT
Source organism: Stomoxys calcitrans (assembly GCF_963082655.1). NCBI lineage: Eukaryota > Metazoa > Arthropoda > Insecta > Diptera > Muscidae > Stomoxys > Stomoxys calcitrans. The sequence continues at coordinate 206,236,716 of NC_081553.1, forward strand.
ACCCTCCACCATGGATCGCGTTTATCGAGTTCTTTACGCCGTATCTCTTTTTAGGCAACCAAAGAATAATGAATAAGAACTATTATGGTATTCGAGCTATATCAAATTATAGTCAGATTCGGACCATAAATGAATTCAATGCTGAACATTGTTGAAGTCATTGTGTAATATTTCGGTGCATTCCGATAAGAATATCGCCTTGTAGGAGCTCAAGAAGCTAAATCGGGAGATAGGTTTATATGGGAGCTGTTTCAAGCTATAGATCGATACAGGTCATATTAGACACGTATGTAGAAGGTAATGAGAAAAGCCGTTGTACAAAATTTCAGCCAAATCGGATTACAATTGCGCCCTCTAGAGGCTCAAGAAGTCAATATCCCAGTTCGGTTTATATGGCAGCTTTATTAGGTTATGCACTGATTTACGCCATACTTAACACAGTTGTTGGAAGTCATAACAAAACCCCTCGTGCAAAATTTCAGGCAAATCGGATGAGAACTGCGCCCTCTAGCGGCTCAAGAACTCAAGATCCAAGATCAGTATATATGCCAACTATAACAGGTTATGAACTGATTTTCGCCATACATAGCACAGTTGTTAGAAGGCATAACAAATTACCTCGGATCGGTTTATATGAGAGCTATATCAGGTTCTTGACCGATTTGGACAGAACTTTGCACAGTTTTTAGAAGTCACTAGCTGACCCGGGCCCGCTCCGCTGCGCCTTCTTTTACTTTATATGGAACAAAAGTTTTCTTGGAATATTTGTTTTCGACAATTAAAGAGCTTTTAGTGAAATACCACGAATCTTATATATAAAAATCAATTGTGTGTTTGTTTGATTGTTTGTATGTTTGTGTTCCTTATAGACTCAGAAACGGCTGAACCGATTTTCTTGAAATTTTCACAGATGGTACTAAATTTTTTGATATCTGAAGGGGGGCGGACCCTCCCCTTTACCCTAATTTTCAGAAACGCCAGATCTCGGAGATGGGTGATGCAATTTAAGCGAATTTTTTTGTGATCTCATATAATACCCTAGAAATAAAAATTTGGTATCCAAATTTCGGATGGGGTACCTAGGGGGGCCGCCCCACCCTAAAACCTACCAAACATATATTTAGACCAATCACGACAATATGGGACTCAAATAAAAGGTATTTAGGATAAGAAAACGTATCTGATATCCATTTGTCGAACCAAGTGCTAGGGGGACCACCCCAACCCCCAAAATACCCCTAGATCGGACATATTTACCGACCATGGCAATATGGGATTCAAATGAAAGGTATTTGCGAGTAGAATACGAATCTGATATCCAAATGTGGGACCACGTTTCTGGGGGTCCACCCATTTCCCAAAACACCCCCCACCGACCATGTCAATGTGGAGATTAATTGAAAGGTACTGGAAGGTAGAGCAAGAATTGATACCCACTTTCGGGACCAATTTTCTAGGGGTACCCTTGTCCCAAAATACCCCACAAACAGCAATTTTTTACTGACCATCCCAAATGGGGCTAAAATTAAGGTATTTGGGAGTAGAATACGAATTTGATATCCAAATGTAGGACCATGTATTTAGGGAATCACCCCTTCCCCAAAACAACCCGCAAAGGGTAGCAAATTATCGACCATGCCAATATGTGGTATTTAAGATTAGAAAACGAATTTGATAAACTATTTTGGGCCATGTGTTTGGGGGACGCCACATCGTGTAAACTCCCCTAAACCAATAGCAATATGGGGTTTAAATAAATGTTTTTTGAAAGAAGAGCACGATGCTGATATTTTTCAAGACCAAGTGCCTGGGGGACTACCTCACCCCCGAAAACACCCCTAAATCAGATATCATGAGAGTAGCGGGCTGAAATAAAGTATTTTAATAATGGAGTACACCTTACATCCAAACTTAAATTCGTAGACCAATAAAGATCATATGGGATTCCGACAAAGGCACTTATATTGTTAAACAATAAGTCAAGCGATATACTATATACGTAGCATGGTATTTCACTAAAAGCTCTTTAATTGTCGAAAATAAATATTCCAAGAAAACTTTTGTTCCATATAAAGTAAAAGAAGGCGCAGCGGACCCGGGTCAGCTAGTGTATATATATATATATTGTTATATATATAGGTGCTCTTCTCCCAAACACCTTTCGTTGGAGCCGTATATTGCTATGTTCGGTAAATATGTGCGGTATGGGAGTATTTTTGAGAATGAGGGGTCAGATCAGATTTGTGCTCTGGTCTCAAGTACCCTTCATTTGAGACCCATATTGTCATTATTGGATTATATTCCATTTGGCTGGTGGCTTTGAAGATGGGGCGGCCCCCTAGATATCCCACCCATCTCTGAAATCTGGCATTTTTGGAAATAGGGCAGGGAGAGGGTCCGCCTATTAAAGTTTGAATGTTAGATCTTCTGAGCCTTTTCAGTACGGTGTTACCAATATTAAGTGTTATTAGGTCGTTAGTATTCAAGAACTCTGCCAGGGCTTGGACCCGCTTATTAGTGTTGGTACTACCCCACGAAATGTGGCGAGAGTTCGCATTGCCCCCTATTAGTATCTCGTTTACTGTCCGTTTAGCTTTCCTCACCAGCCGTTGCAGCTCCGACGTGAGTGGCGGTGTCGGAGAGTCGAAAGGCAGATAAAGTAATGCCAGCTGTGCTCCACCGTCTCCTTGTCTCACCACTGTTGCATCCGACGTTGAAAACTCTTAAAAAAAACTCTTAAAATTTTTATGACAAATATTGCAGGTCCTCGACTGAGGACCAGTGTTAGCATAGAATAATTGGTAGTTCATATGGTTCAGTCCATAGACTTTGTTCCGGGTCGTCCATGACTCCTGAATTAAGGCAATATGAATCTTGCTCTTGCTAACTTTCTCCTTTATAGCGTGTGTAGCTGTCTCGCTCCGGTAGAGGTTTATCTGGATTATCTCAATTATTTGTCCTCCAGTAAATGGGCTTCTTGGTAGTAGGTGATGATCTCATGGACTGCTCCTGTTTTTATACCCACCACCGACGGATGGGGGTATATTCATTTTGCCATTCCGTTTGCAACACATCGAAATATCCATTTCCGACCCTATAAAGTATATATATTCTTGATCAGCGTAAAAATCTAAGACGATCTAGACATGTCCGTCCGTCTGTCCGTTTGTCTGTTGAAATCACGCTACAGTCTTCAAAAATAGAGATATTGAGCTGAAACTTTGCACAAATTCTTTTTTTGTCCATAAGCAGGCTAAGTTCAAAGATGGGCTATATCGGACTATATCTTGATATAGGCCCCATATAGACCGATCCGCCGATTTAGGGTCTTAGGCCAATAAAAAACCACATTTATTATCCGATTTTGCTAAAATTGAGAACAGTGAGTTGTGTTAGGCCCTTCGACATCCTCCGTCAATTTGGCCCAGATCGGTCCAGATTTGAATATAGCTGCCATATAGACCGATCCTCCGATTTAGGATCTTAGGCCCATAAAAGCCACATTTATTATCCGATTTTGCTGAAATTCGGGACAGTGAGTTGTGTTAGGCCCTTCGACATCCTCCGTCAAATTGGCTCAGATCGGTCCAGATTTGAATATAGCTGCCTTATAGACCGATCCTCCAATTTAGGGTCTTAGGCCCATAAAAGCCACATTCATTATCCGATTTTGCTGAAATTTTGGACAGTGAGTTGTGTTAGGTCCCTCGACATCCTTCGTCAATTTGGCCCAGATCGTTTCAGATTTGGATATAGCTGCCATAAAGACCGATCCTCCGATTTAGGGTCTTAGGCCCATAAAAGCCACATTCATTATCCGATTTTGCTGAAATTTGGAACAGTGAGTTGTGTTAGGCTCTTCGACATCTTCCGTCAATATGGCTCAGATCGGTTCATATTTGGATATAGCTGCCATATAGACCGATCCTCCAATTTAGGGTCTTAGGCCCATAAAGCCATATTTATTATCCGATTTTGCTGAAATTCGGGACAGTGAGTTGTCTTAGGACCTTCGACACCTTCCATCGATATGGCTCAGATCGTTTCAGATTTGGATATAGCTGCCACATAGACCGATCCTCCGATTTAGGGTCTTAGGCCCATAAAAGCCACATTCATTATCCGATTTTGCTGAAATTTGGGACAGTGAGTTGTGTTAGGCCCTTCGACATCCTCCGTCAATTTGGCCCAGATCAGTGTAGATTTGGATATAGCTGCCATATAGACCGATCCTCCAATTTAGGGTCTTAGGCCCATAAAAGCCACATTTATTATCCGATTTTTTCGGAAATTTGGGGCAGTGAGTTGTGTTAGGCCCTTCAAAATTCTCCGTCAATTTGGCTTAGATCGGTTCAGATTTGGATATAGCTGCCATATAGACCGATCTCTCGGTTTTAGGGTTTGGAGCCATAAAAAACGCAATATTAGGATCTTTACCTATCTCAGTATTCCGAATCTTTAAGTCGGTGATGGGTCCGTCGTCGGGTTACTGTTTGTTAGGCTGTGTTGGGTCTCTCACCAATGCACTGCCTGATATCTGGATTACCTCAATCATTGGTCCTCCAGTAAATTGGCTTCTTGGGAGTAGGTGATGATCTGATCATCTGCTCCCTGTTCTTTAGACTGCATTGACTTTCCTGTCACTGCACTGCCTGATGTCATCGTTTTATGTTCATAGCCTAGTCTAGTCTTCCGACTGTTTTTTAAAGTCGGTAATGGTCCCATCATCGGGTGCCTGTTCGTCAAAATTTATTCTGTTTCCATTCCCTGTACTCGCTTGTGTTTCAATACTAGGATCTTTGCTAATCTTAGCCTTCCAAATCTTAAGTAAATCGGCTTCTTGGGAGTGGGTGATGGTTCCATCATCGGCTCCCTGTTCGTTAGGTTGCATTGAGTCTCCTGTCGCTGCGCTGCCTAATGTTTCAATGTTAGGATCTTTACCTATCCCAGTATTCCGAATCTTTAAGTCGGTGATGGGTCCGTCGTCGGGTTACTGTTTGTTAGGCTGTGTTTGGTCTCTTGCCACGGCACTGCCTGATATCTGGATTACCTCAATCATTGGTCCTCCAGTAAATGGGCTTCTTGGGAGTATGTGATGATCTCAGCGTCTGCTCCCTGTTCTTTAGACTGCATTGACTTTACTGTCACTGCACTGCCTGATGTCATCGTTTTAGGTTTATAGCCTAGTCAAGTCTTCCGACTGTTTTATAAAGTCGGTAATGGTTCCATCATCGGGTGCCTGTTCGTCAAAATTTATTGTGTTTCCATTCCCTGTACTCCCTGGTGTTTCAATACTAGGATCTTAGCCTATCTTAGCCTTCCAAATCTTAAGTAAATGGGCTTCTTGGGAGTAGGTGATGGTACCATCATCGGCTCCCTGTTCGTTGGATTGCATTGAGTCTCCTGTCACTGCGCTGCCTAATATGTCAATATTAGGATTTTTACCTATCTCAGTATTCCGAATCTTCAAGTCGGTGATGGGTCCGTCGTCGGGTTCCTGTTTGTTAGACTGTGTTGGGTCTCTCGCCACTGCACTGCCTGATATCTTAGTATTAGGATTATTGCTTCTCCTAGTCTTTCCAATATTGAGAGATGCTGCGATTTTCTCGTTGTCGGTCCCCTGTTTGTTAGGCGGTGTTGAGTCACCTGCCACTGCACGGCCTGATGGGGTATGGAAGACAATTAAGGATTTTTTAAGTAGCACGGAATTCCTAACATATTTTTATACCCTCCACCATTGGATGGGGGGATACTTATTTCGTCATTCTGTTTGTAACTACTCGAAATATTCGTCTGAGACCCCATAAAGTAAATATATACTTGATCGTCGTGACATTTTATGTCGATCTAGCCATGTCCGTCCGTCTGTCCGTCCGTCCGTCCGTCTGTCTGTCGAAAGCACGCTAACTTCCGAAGGAGTAAAGCTAGCCGCTTGAAATTTTGCACAAATACTTCTTATTAGTGTAGGTCGGTTGGTATTGTCAATCGGCCATATCGGTCCATGTTTTGATATAGCTGTCATATAAACCGATCTTGGGTCTTGACTTCTTGAGCCTCTAGAGTGTGCAATTCTTATCCGATTGGAATGAAATTTTGCACGTAGTATTTTGTTGTGATATCCAACAACTGTGCCACGTATGGTTCTAATCGGTCCGTATCCTGATATAGCTGCCATATAAACCGATCTTGGGTCTTGACTTCTTGAGCCTCTAGAGTGCATAATTCTTATCCGATTGCAATGAATTTTTGCACGTAGTATTTTGTTGTGATATCCAACAACTGTCCCAAGTATGGTTTAAATCGGTTCATAACCTAATATAGCTGCCATATAAACCGATCTTGGGTCTTGACTTCTTGAGCTTCTAGAGGTCGCAATTATTGTCCGATTTGCCTGAAATTTTGTACGACGGATCTTCTCATGATCAACATACGTGTTTATTATGGTCTGAATCGGTCTATAGCCTGATATAGCTCCCATATAAATCGATCTCTCTATTTTACTTCTTGAGCCTCCAAAGCGCCCAATTCTCATTCGAATTGGCTGACATTTTACACAGGTCTCCAACATATAATTTAATTGTGGTCCAAACCGGACCATATATTGATATCGCTCTAATAGCTGAGCAAATCTTTTCTTATATCCTTTTTTGTCTAAGAAAGAGATGCCGGGAAAAGAAATCGACAAATGCGATCCATGGTGGAGGGTATATAAGATTCGGCCCGGCCGAACTTGGCACGCTTTTACTTGTTTTTTTTTTTTTAGTGTTTAGAGCGCACAATATGCCGATTACTGGCTTAGGTGTATGTCTATAGTGGCATGGGACAGATTAATATCTGCACGCTCTTTTCAACCTGACCTAACCTACATCAATAGTAGGTATCTGTGCAAAATTTCAAGCTTCTAGCTCTATGCATTCCAATGCTATCTTGATTTCGACACATGGACGGACGGACGGACATGGCTCTCATCGACTCAGATTGTAGAGGCGATCAAGAATATAAAGGGTGATTTTTTTGAGGTTAGGATTTTCATGCATTAGTATTTGACAGATCACGTGGGATTTCAGACATGGTGTCAAAGAGAAAGATGCTCAGTATGCTTTGACATTTCATCATGAATAGACTTACTAACGAGCAACGCTTGCAAATCATTGAATTTTATTACCAAAATCAGTGTTCGGTTCGAAATGTGTTCATTCACCGTTCAGCGATGAGGCTCATTTCTGGTTGAATGGCTACGTAAATAAGCAAAATTGCCGCATTTGGAGTGAAGAGCAACCAGAAGCCGTTCAAGAACTGCCCATGCATCCCGAAAAATGCACTGTTTGGTATGGTTTGTACGCTGGTGGAATCATTGGACCGTATTTTTTCAAAGATGCTGTTGGACGCAACGTTACGGTGAATGAACACATTTCGAACCGAACACTGATTTTGGTAATAAAATTCAATGATTTGCAAGCGTTGCTCGTTAGTAAGTCTATTCATGATGAAATGTCAAAGCATACTGAGCATCTTTCTCTTTGACACCATGTCTGAAATCCCACGTGATCTGTCAAATACTAATGCATGAAAATCCTAACCTCAAAAAAATCACCCTTTATATACTTTTTGGGGTCGATATGTTACAAACGGAATGACGAAGTAAGTATACTCCCATCCTATGGTGGGGGTATAAAAATATAAACTGATCGCATAAAAATATGTTGAATAAAGAATAAATTTCTTCGACATCTATTCGACCTATGAAACATCGAAACGCCGCTATAACCACATTCGTTCGCAAATATTTCAACTAAAATTGTTGGGCAGCTATATATATATTTTTTTTTTTTTGTTTAACGTTGTATTATTCCCCCACTTCATAGTTATGTTGCTGTGGTACATGCAAGCGACCATTCGTTTAACACAACCATAATAATATTATATGCCATGGCGGTGGCGGCGGCGGTGGCGGCATCAGTGGCAGCACTATACAGGGTGGCTGATGAAAGCCGCTACCAAAAAAAAATGTAATAACTTTTTTTCTATTTAATAATAATAATTTAATAATTAATTTAATTAATTAATTAATTAATTTAATTAATAATAATTTAATAATTAATTTAATAATTTAATTTAACATGAATAAAAGAAAAATGTATTCCATACACCGAAAAAAAAATGTAGCAATATTCATCATTGTAGCAATATTCATCAGCCACCCTGTATATACCACACAACGGACTTCCCCTTTGGCAGCACTGCTTGACAGCCAACAAAGCGTGTTTTTTTGCTCTATCCCTCTACTATTACCATGTGATGGTAAATAGTTTTTCTGAAGGTGATACCAAACTACCTACGCGAATTATGCCGCTCTACGAGAGCACGATTGTTGTAACAATAAATACCCCTTAAATATGGGGTTTGGGCTTTCAGCAGGAAAACTTGATCCATGTTTGATAAACTAAAGTACGGAACAATAAAACAACAAATACAAACACACGGGAAAGTAACACCGGACGTTGGTGGAATATGAATAAAAACAAAACAGCATGGAATATGGCAGTGTATGGCAGGGCCATAGACGAAACTAAGGAAAGCTTTGATATATTTCATTATTATGTGCTAGACCACAAACTAGGATGGTTATGTTGGAGGGAGAGTAAAGGTTTGCAAAAAATGCCTTTTGTAAACAATGACGATTTCGATTTTTGCCACTTGAAGAGTTTTAGGATTTTATCTAGAAACAGACCTTATTGTTAGATATTTAAACGATATTCTCAGTAGACCTGAAAATAGGATTAAACTGATAATATATGGTGGTCAAGCGTATAGCGAACGCCAAGAAGCAATGCGCAAATGTCATGGACCAAACAAAGGGCCTTATAAAAGTGGAAATGAAATCAAGCTGCGTGCGGACGAGAACATGAAAAGAAAATCTCTAAACAAGTACAAGAGTGAGGTGAAATCATACAAGAGAATCTGCTTTTGCGAGTCAATAGAGGCAGGTTCTTCTGGATTATCTCTAAGCATATGAAGTCATTGGGAGTTTTCTGAGCACTGACAAAACCTTTAAAGAAGTGGGAAAGGTCCTCCAAGTGAAATCATACAAGAGAATCTGCTTTTGCGAGTCAATAGAGGCAGGTTCTTCTGGATTATCTCTAAGCATATGAAGTCATTGGGAGTTTTCTGAGCACTGACAAAACCTTTAAAGAAGTGGGAAAGGTCCTCCAAGTTCCAGGGTGCCCTATAATAACCTAAAAACCCTTGGAATCATACTAAGAAATGACGGAATTGCACAGAATCGACGAGGGTTGCCTTTTATATTTCGGGATTGGACAACCTTGGTGTTGCAATCTAACAACTGAAAGCTCTATCGTAAAGCTTGACATTTTTGAGGTAATACGTACACAGAACGTTTTGACAAACGAGCGCTATTTGTGTTATTTACAGTAACTTAAAAGAATTATCTCGCCCAAAAAATGGAATTAAATCCGGGACATTTAATGTGATTATTATACCCACCACCGAAGGATAGGGGTATATTGATTTTGTCATTCCGTTTGCAATACATCGAAATATCCATTATATATATTCCTGATCAGCGTAAAAATCTAAGACGATCTAGCCATGTCTATCCGTCTGTCTGTTCAAATCACGCTACAGTCTTTAAAAATAGAGATATTGAGCTGAAACTATGCACAGATTCCTTTTTTGTCCATAAGCAGGTTAAGTTCGAAAATGGGCTTTATAGAACTATATCTTGATATATCCCCTGTATAGACCGACCCGCCGATTTTGGCTCTCAGGCCCATAAAAGCCACAATTATTATCCGATTTTGCTGAAATTTGGTACAGTGAGTTGTGTTAGGCCAGTCGATATCCTTTCTAAATTTGTCCCAGATCGGTTAAGATTTAGATATAGCTGCTATATAAACTGCTCACTCGATTAAAGGTTTTGGGCCCATAAAACCCAGATCGGTTCAGATTTGGATATAGCTGCCATATAGAACGATCTCTCGATTTAAGATTTTGGGCCCATAAAAGGCGCATTTATCCGATTTTGTCAAAATTTGGGACAGTGAGTTGTGTTAGGCCTTTCGACATCCTTTCTTAATTTGGCCCAAATCGGTTCAGATTTGGATATAGCTGCCATATCGACCGATCAGTCGATTTAAGGTCTTGGGCCCATAAAAGGCGCATTTGTCCGATTTTGCCGAAATTTGGGACAGTGAGTTGTGTTAGACCTTTCGACATCCTTTCTTAATTTGGCCCAGATCGGTTCAGATTTGGATATAGCTGCTATGTAAACCGATCACTCGATTAAAGGTCTTGGGCCCATAAAAGGCGCATTTTTTGTCCGATTTTGGCAAAATTTCGGTAAAGTGAGTTGTTTTAGGCCTTTCGACATCCTTCTTCAATTTGGGGCAGATCAGTCATGAATTGGATATAGCTGCCATATAGACCGATCTCTCGATTTAAGGTTTTGGTTCCATAAAAGGCGCATTTATTGTCCGATTTCGCCGAATTTTGGAACAGTGAGTTTTGTTAGACCCTTCTACAGCCGTCTTCTATATATCCCAGATCGGTTAAGATTTGGATATAGCTTTTATATAGACCGATCTCCCGATTTAAAGTCTTGGCCCTATAAAAAGCAAATCCGCAATCCGATTTTGCTGAAATTTGACACAGTGACTTATGTTAGGCTTTTCGACAAACTCTCAGGCTCATTAAAGCCTAAAAGCCACATTTATTATCCGATTTTGCTGAAATTTGAGACAGAGAGTTGTGCTACGCCAGTCGACATTCTTCTTCAATTTGGTCCAGATCAGTCCAGATTTAGATATAGCAGCCATAGGGACCGATCTTACAATTTAAAGTCTTGGATCCATAAAAGGCGCATTTATTTTCCGATATCGCCGAAATTTGGGACAGTGAGTTGTATTAGGCCCCTCGACATCTTTCTGCAATTTTGCCGAGATCGGACCATATTTGGATATAGCTGCCCTATAGACTGGTCTCTCAATTTAAGGTCTTGGGCCCAAAAAAGGCGCATTTATTGTCCGATTTCGCCGAAATTTGGGACAATGAACTTTGTTACGCCCATTAACATTCTTCTTGAATTTGGCTCAGATTTCGATATAGCTGCCATATAGACCGATCTCTCGATTTAAGGTCTTGGCCCCACAAAAAGCGCATTTATTGTCCGATTTCGCTGAAATATGACACAGTGACTTAGACTAGGCTTTTCGACCAAATTGAAGAAGGATGTCAAAGGGTCTAATACAACTTTCTGTCCCAAATTTCAGCAAAATCGGATAATAAATGTGGCTTTTATGGGCCTAACACCCTAAACCGAACACCCTAATATACCCCCATCCTTTGGTGGAGGGTATTAAAATCGTATCTAGAGCCGTTTAAATTTAAATAATTTTTGCAATTCTTGTTCAATTTGGCTGAAATTTCGCACGTTGTGATCTGTTACGACTATCATCAATAGTGTCAAGTGTGGTCCGAATCGATCTATAACCTAAAATATAGCTCCAATATAAACTGATCTATTGATTTGACATCTAGAGTCCAAAAAACCGTAATTGTTGTCTGATTTAAAATTTTGACGAGAGTCTTTCATTATAACTTGCAACATCGATGGCAAGTATTGTCGAAATCGATCTATAACCTTGCATAGCTCCTATATAAACCGATCTCCTAATTAGCCTTTTACTACCCCTACAAGTTCAAGCTAAAGGGTGATTTTTTGAGGTTAGGATTTTCATGCATTAGTATTTGACAGATCACGTGGGATTTCAGACATGGTGTCAAAGAGAAAGATGCTCAGTATGCTTTGACATTTCATCATGAATAGACTTACTAACGAGCAACGCTTGCAAATCATTGAATTTTATTACCAAAATCAGTGTTCGGTTCGAAATGTGTTCATTCACCGTAACGTTGCGTCCAACAGCATCTTTGAAAAAATACGGTCCAATGATTCCACCAGCGTACAAACCACACCAAACAGTGCATTTTTCGGGATGCATGGGCAGTTCTTGAACGGCTTCTGGTTGCTCTTCACTCCAAATGCGGCAATTTTGCTTATTTACGTAGCCATTCAACCAGAAATGAGCCTCATCGCTGAACGGTGAATGAACACATTTCGAACCGAACACTGATTTTGGTAATAAAATTCAATGATTTGCAAGCGTTGCTCGTTAGTAAGTCTATTCATGATGAAATGTCAAAGCATACTGAGCATCTTTCTCTTTGACACCATGTCTGAAATCCCACGTGATCTGTCAAATACTAATGCATGAAAATCCTAACCTCAAAAAATCACCCTTTAATTTGGTAGAAATTATTGATACATTTGGTAGCTGCTATGGGGGCATACATTAATCATTTTCACCGGATTATTACGAAAGGTGGTTTATACCCGATTATATACGAAAGGTGATATACCCGAAGGGTATGGGAATTTAAAGTTTGGCCCGGCCGAACTTATCGCCATTTTACTGGTTTTCCACTTGAGGCCTTTGTGTGTTCCCGATAAGTGTTATAACATATACCGATCTTCCAATTCTTATCTGCTTTGCCCTGTGTATTTTGTTGTGACTACCAATATGCTATGTCCATAAACTGAAACATCTCTCAACTTTTAATTTTTATTCTCTTTATATGACTTTTATCTACGCAAAGTATGATGGCAATCGTTTCTATGAAATCCTATCTGAATAAATGGTTCTAGACTTACATGACAACCAAGACCACTGATCAGTTCGTATAGTCTAATACATAATAATTGAATTTAAATTAAGTGGATTTTTTAAAAGAAAGTCACATTTGTTAATAACATTTTGTTTCCAGTTATATGACATAACAACACCAACAACTTATACCAATATGCTTCCTCACCACAAACAAAGAAAGCCTGGGGAAGAAACTGCAGCATGTCCCTTGTTGCAGTCAATTTATTTGGATTTTTTTTTTTATTTTCTTCTATTTTTATTCAGCCATTTTTCGCTGAGTAAGGACCTTCGCTGACCAACCACTATCTCGTATCATCTCTTCCCATCTCAATGTATTGCCTCGTGTTGTCTATAAAGCTAAGGATTATCGATAAAATTGGTGCATTGGTGGGAGTGTTACACTATGTGGAAGTTGGAATACGTGTTTGTGTCATTCCAGCAAAGTGCATACTGACATCTACACATTGATACATTTTTCCAATTGGCAATTATTGTAAATGGGATTTTCTCTTCAATTTCAATTAATTTCACTTTACTACCATCACTTGAGCAAAGTATTGCAACCATTTTATACCCTTGCCTACCTCTTTCTCTCTCTCTCTCTCTCTCTCCGACACATAACCACACACTTTTTCTTTGTTTCCTGTGTGGCATAGAGCCAATGTTGAAAAAACCATTTGGCCCTCTTGCCTGGTGAGCAATTGGTGGGAAGGTGGTAATCTGCATCTGTTAAACCTAATGGCAAAGGGTTTAACGGTTTTATGACCGCTGATTTCTTTTTTATATTCACTACCATGGAGTAGGCGGTATATTAGTTTTGTCAGTTTGTTGGCAACACATCGCAATATTTATTATACCCACCACCGAAGGATGGGGGTAAATTCATTTTGTCATTCCGTTTGCAACACATCGAATGTGTGATCAAGAATATATATATTCTTGATCAGCGTAAAAATCTAAGACGATCCGTCCGTTTGTCCGCCTGTCTGTTGAAATGACGCTACAGGCCGTCCGTCCGTCTGTCTGTTGAAATCACGCTACAGGGTTCACAAATAGAAATGTTTAGCAGAAACTTTGTACAGATAATTTTTTTGTCCATAAGCAGGTTAAGTTCTAAGATGGGTTATATCGGACTATATCTTGATATAGCCCCCATATAGACCGATCCTCAGATTTAGGGTCTTAGGCCCATAAAAGCCACATTTATTATCCGATTTTGCTGAAAATTGGGACAGTGAGTTGTGTTAGGCCCTTCGACAACCTTTGTCAATTTGGCTCAGATTGGTACAGATTTGGCTATAGCTGCCATATAGACCGATCCTCCGATTTAGGGTCTTAGGCCCATAAAAGCCACATTTATTATCCGACTTTGCTGAAATTTCGGACAGTGAGTTGTGTTAGGCCCTTCGACAACCTTTGTCAATTTGGCTCAGATTGGTACAGATTTGGCTATAGCTGCCATATAGACCGATCCTCCGATTTAGGGTCTTAGGCCCATAAAAGCCACATTTATTATCCGACTTTGCTGAAATTTGGGACAGTGAGTTGTGTTAGGCCCTTCGACATTTTTCGTTAATTTGGCCCAGATCGGTTCAGATTTGGATATAGCTGCCATATAGACCGATCCTCCAATTTAGGGTCTTAGGCCCAAAAAAGCCGAATTTATTATCCGATTTTGCTAAAATTTGGGACAGTGAGTTGTGTTCGGCCCTTCACATACTTCTACATTATGGGGCAGATCGGTTCAGATTTGGATATAGCTGCCATATAGACAGATCTCTCTTTTTTAGGTTTTGGGGCCATAAAAAGCGCATTATTGTCCGATGTTGCCGCAATTTGGGACAGTGAGTTGTGCTCCTCACCTTCTACATCCTTCTTCCATTTCAATCAGATCGGTCCAGAATGCGCCTTTTATGGGCCCAAAACATTAAATCAAATGATCGGCCCATATGACAGCTATCACCAAATCTGGACCGATCTGTGCCATATTGCAGAAGTGTGTCGACGGGCTTAACTTAACTCACTTTTCCAAATTTCGACGAAATCGGACATATGGCAGCTATATCCAATTCTGGTCCGATCTGGGCCAAAATTCAGGATGATGTCGAAGAGCCTTACACAATTCACTCTCCCAAATTTTGGCGAAATCGAACAATAAATGTGCTTTTTATGGGCCCAAAACCTTATATCGAGAGATCGGTCTATATGACAGCTATCACCAAATCTGGACCGATCTGTGCCATACTGCAGAAGTGTGTCGACGGGCTTAACTTAACTCACTTTTCCAAATTTCGACGAAATCGGACAAATGGCAGCTATACCCAAATCTGGACCGATCTGGGCCAAATTGAAGAAACATATCGAAAGGTCTAACATAACTCACTGTTCGAATTTCAGCAAAATCGGATAATAAATGTGGCTTTTATGGGCCTAAGACCCATAATCGGCGGATCAGTCAACATGGCAGCTATATCCAAATCTGTACCGATCTAAGCCAAATTGAAGAGGAATGTCCAAGAGCCTAGCACAACTCACTGCTCCAAATTTCAGCAAAATTGGATAATAAATATGGCTTTTATATGGCTAAGACCTTAAATCGGCGGATCGGTCTATATGGGCACTATATCAAGATATCGTCCGATATAGCCCATCTTCGAACTTAACCTGCTTATGGACAAAAAAAAGAATCTGTGCAAAGTTGTAGCTCAATATCTCTATTTTTGAAGACTGTAGGGTGATTTCAACAGACAGACGGACGGACATGGCTAGATAGTCTTAGATTTTTACGACGATCAAGAATATATATACTTTATAGTGTCGGAAATGGACATTTCGATGTGTTGCAAATGGAATGACAAAATGAATACACCCGCATCCTTCGGTGGTGGGTATAAAAATAATATTTTCACTTCTTCTTCTAAGGTATAAAAAATTGGTGTTCAAATTTGCGATCATGTGTATGAGGGGCCGCTACATACCAAAACCCCAAAAAGCGAAATATAAACCGACCAGCATATTTTATGATTTACAATTTGGGGGCCAGTGTTTAGGTGGCAACCCCAACCCCAAAACTGTCAAACAAGACATATTTACCAAAGACCCCATAGCACAACAACTGCTTTGCATGCCATCACCGCACACATTTGACGTAGCTTCAATCAGCCTAGGCCAAGCTTTAAGATGGTCCTCGTGGCACTGGACCTATGGAAGGCATTCTTTACGGTCATCTGTGCCAAACTATTTGAGGATATCGCCACCCTTCCCGCCAGGTCTGAAGCAATGGGTCACAAATTATCTGTGTGGTCGCCAGTCGTTAGTAGAATTTAGGGATAAGAAGTTGAAACAACGTAGAGTGAAACAGGGAATTGTCAAAAACGGAAGCACTGTTTAATCTCTACTTATCCTACATTCCATCCCCTTCAGACGGCATATTGTACGATCGATTGTACGGACGATTGTACGATCACGGCATCAGACCCCACATATTGCCGCCATCTGCAATAGGTAAGACGTCTACCTCGACGAACTGGCCTCTCATTTCGCTGAAGATATCTGCAACCACATACATCTTCAGCCACATTTTTCACCACATGTGTGTATTATGAGGTGAGTATTGAGCTAAATATGATAATCGATGGAGTAAGAATTCCGATCATCAAGTATCCTAAAGTACTTTGTTGTTGTTGTAGCCACATTTTTATGTGGAGGTGCCGATCCTCGTTCCTGTTCAAAGTACCGATTGCCGCGGGAACTGCGTGGCCATTGTTTCTTTAAAGACGCCAATAACTCACCTTGTCATATCGAGCATCATAAGCACTCAGTATTTGTACATGAGCCGGTGCCGCCCGGCCTCTCACTGAGACTCTCCGCTCGATACTGCTAGATGGTATCGATACTATATGGACATCACACATACCAAATCTCAATGTTCCAGCATGTGTGGTACTCACAGCTATCCCCTGCCGGGAAAAAATTTTGTGTCAGACCGCTCTTATACATTCTCCTCATATGCCAATAAAATTCGCGATAAGGTCAGAAATAGAAACAAGATTCTCAAGGCCGGCAGAGTTTGGTGTGTTGACAGGATGCCTTGATGAGCACATATCAAGTAAAAGCGTGCTAAGTTCGGCCGGGCCGAATCTTGGGAACCCACCACCATCGATTCTGCTAAAATATGGGAGATATATCTGGGCATAGACCGATGTGGACTGTACATGGCATCGCTGTTTTGATTTCAAAATTTCAGCCAAATCGGACAAAAATTGCGGCTTCTAGGGGCTCAAGAAGTCAAATTGGAACATCGGGAGCTATGTCAGGTTCTTGACCGATTTGAACGGTACTTGGCACAGTTGTTGAAAGTCATAAAAGAACACCATCGATTGATATGGGAGCTGTATCAGGTTATAGACCGATTTGGACCGTACTTGACACAGTTGTTAAAAGTCATAACAGATCACTACATGCCAAATTTCAGCTAAATCGGAAGAAAATTGAGGCTTCCAGGGTTTCAAGAAGTCAAATCGGGAGATCGGTTAATAGGGGAGCTATATCCAAATCTGTACCGGTATGGCCCATTTGCAATTCCCAAGAATCGACATTAATATTAAGCTTTACGTCTCGATCGCTATCGTGATTTCGACAGACGGACGGACTGACATGGCTAGATCGAATCAGGATATCGAGACGATCAAGAATATATATACTTTATGGGGTCCTAGATCAATATTCCGAGGTGTTAGAAACGTAATGACTACATTGGTATATCCCCATCCTATGGTTGTGGATATAATAAGCATCAGCCCAGTCAGTGGTAAGTTATGCAGCGGCAGTGTGGTCTCATCCGCTATGTGACACGCAGTGAAATAATATTCAGATCTGTTAGAGAGCCGCTCTTCGAACTGTTCTGGGCTGTTATAGCAGGGACCATCGAAATCATCACCTTGTGGATAGATATCCACCGCCCGGAAGACTCAAGATGGATCTTCATGATCTAGAGTGAGAAGTTCAGCGCTAGAAGAGAGAACCTCTAGCGCAAGCGGCATATCGACCGAGTTTACATAGAACAACTTGTCTTAACATAGTTCCTGGTGTTTGCCCAGTGATTCGTACGCATTCGCACTTAGCTTGCATGCGCACCTAGTTGCTCACGCACCTAGATTGCATCCGCGATCAGATCGCATTCGCGCTTAGATCGCATCCGCGCTCAGATCGCATCCGCGCTCAGATCGCATCCACGCTCAGATCGCATCCACGCTCAGATCGCATCCGCGCTCAGATCGCATCCGCGCTCAGATCACATCCGCGCTCAGATCGCATCCGCGCCTAGCTCGCATGCGCGACTCGTTAGCATCCACGTTCACTTCGCATCCGCGACTCGTTCCCATTCACGACGCATTCGGATCCGCGACTTATTCGCATCAGCGCTTTGCTAGCATCCGCGACTCGTTCGCATCCGCGCTTTGCTAGCATCCGCGACACGTTCGCATCCGCGACTCGTTCGAACCCCCACCTTGCTCGCATCCGCGCCTAGCTCGCATGCGCGACTCGTTAGCATCCACGTTCACCTCGCATCCGTGACTCGTTCCCATTCACGACGCATTCGGATCCGCGACTCATTCGCATCAGCGCTTTGCTAGCATCCGCGACTCATTCGCATCCGCGCTTTCCTAGCATCCGCGACTCATTCGCATCCGCGCTTTGCTAGCATCCACGCTCAGATCGTATTCGCGCTAAGATCGTATTCGCGCTAAGATCGCATCCGCGCTTTGCTAGCATCTGCGACTCGTTCGAACCCCCACCTTGCTCGCATCCGCGTCTAGCTCGCATGCGCGACTCGTTAGCATCCACGTTCACTTCGCATCCGCGACTCGTTCCCATTCACGACGCATTTGGATCCGCGACTTATTCGCATCAGCGCTTTGCTAGCATCTGCGACTCGTTCGCATCCGCGCTTTGCTAGCATCCGCGCTTAGATCGCATCCACTCTCAGATCGTATTCGCGCTAAGATCGCATCCGCGCTCAGATCGCATCTGCGACTTGTTCGAACCCCCACCTTGCTCGCATCCGCGCCTAGCTCTCATGCTCGACTCGTTAGCATCCACGTTCACTTCGCATCCACGACTCGTTCCCATTCACGACGCATTCGGATCCGCGACTCATTCGCATCCGCGCTTTGCTCGCATCCGCGCTTTGCTAGCATCCGCGAATCGTTCGCATCCGCGCCTAGATTACATACGGTCCTAGATTGCATACGCGCCAAGATTGTATACATCTAGACGATTGTACCGCGACTCAATCGCATCGGCGCCTAGCTCTCATCCGCGATTCGTTCGCATCCGCATATAGCTTACAGCCGCACCTTGCTTGCATCCCCGACTCGTACCCATGCGCGCATAGTCGTACCCCGTAGATTGCATAGTCGGCCGTAGATAGCTCTCCCACACACCCTCCCCCTGCTAGAGATCTTTTCATCCCGTAGACCTTGTAGCAGTGACATTTAAAATCCTAAATATAAAGTTGTGTCTTTATTGGTACATAAAGCACCTGCCTTTCCCAGCCATCGAACCAGAAGACGCCGTCGGCGCATTCGCCAGCCCAGAACCGAAGACGACGATCCGGAGGTCGGCCAGTCCGGCGCTTAGTTACACAGAGTTCGACAACAAGACACACGCCTTCAACAAACGCCCACCGAAAATTTGCGATCAACAATTGGTTTGCCCAAAAAGTAATTGCGGATTTTTCATATAGTCGGCGTTGACAAATTTTTTCACAGCTTGTGACTTTGTAATTGCGTTCTTTCTTCTGTCAGTTATCAGCTGTTACTTTTAGCTTGCTTTAGAAAAAGAGTGTAAAAAAAGTATATTTGATTAAAGTTCATTCTAAGTTTTATTAAAAATGCATTTACTTTGTTTTAAAAAATCCGCAATTACTTTTTGGGCAACCCAATATAAATCGACTTCCGTCGCCAACCGCACCGACCAAAAGCACCAACAAGGGGGCCTTGGACTTGCGAGGGCCCGCCGTCGGGACTACCCCAGCCGAGCCCACATTAACACCCTTAAACTCGTAAGCAAGAGCCGAAGACCTACACACCCTTCGCCAAATTGTCATACACATACATAACCCAAGTGGATTGTAACATTGAATTAAACCAATAAAGTCACCTTTTTGTCAATCCTCGATTCAAGCTAAATTCTGTCATCGCTTAAGGTTTGTGGGTCCTTCAGTTGAGCCTGGAGGCGACTGAACTTACCTCAGCTTTCGACAAAACCACGTTAAAATCCTTGGGTAAAGAATGTGTCGGTTTCCCCGTCTCGGATTAAAACCACCATAGCCCTACCGCCTGGATTTTGTCAAGTCAAAACCAGTCAGAACCATTGCTCGGTTTCCAACACACCCAAGTCACTCAAGTAAAGTTACTAAAGTAAGACCTACCGCCACCAATTCGGTATCTTGTCCAGCAAAACGCAGCTCCTAAAAATCATCTCATGGAGTCGTATGGCAAACGGTCCTGCCATTTTCAACATAGCAGGCAAAATGACATCCGGTCTCGTTGGCATGTAGGGTTCAAACGAATTTGCCACCCAGACTATCATCACCTCTGTTATCATCTTCTCAACCAAAGACAATCTTTCGGAAAAATTTCATTGCTATTTTGTCTTTTGGAAAAATTTCATTAAAACTTTGTCTTCAGGAAAAATTTCGTTGAAATTTTTACTTTAGCCAAAATTTCATTATCTTGACAGAAAATTTCATGAAAATTTTGTCTAATGAGAAAATTTTTATTGAAATTTCGTCATTGAAATATATCTTCATAAAATATTTCATAAAAATATGGACTTTGAATCTTTTGTCTTTTGACAAAATGTTAAAATGTTAGGCACAAAAAAGTCGACTTTTTCTCGATTTAACCCCTTTCTTACTATTTTCTCGTATAGTTTGTTTTAATGTCCCTTGTATGTATGTTTGTATGGGATTGGTGGTGTGCTTTTGTCTCGACTGATGGGTACTTTTGGTTTTATCCATTGTTGACGTTGGGTTGAGCTTTCCCTTCTGGTGCGAAAATTTAAAACGATTCGAGTTGTATTTTATGCCCAAACTTTGGCCATTTACTATTACGATGGCCTCTTGAAAGCAATTCACTCGTCTCCAAAGGAGCAAACATAAAAAAAAAACACCTCCGACAATAGTCATTAGTTACACTTTGAGTTGAGGGGGCTATTAAGGGATGTTTCCCCTTTTTTTTTATTTCACCCAATGCAAAGCACTTCTATGGCTCGATCCATGTCAAGGCTAAGTCATGATGGTATAAGCCTAATGCGACTTATGCTGCTGCTGCCTTTGCTGCTTCAGCAACACCCATTTTTAAATAAGCCATTAAGTGTAACGTTCGTAAATGTTTACAAGTAACATTATTTACCCTTTTTTCAAGATTCCTTTTTAGGACCACTCATATATTTTGTGCGACATAAATTTTGCAACCCCGCCCCCCTAATTTAAATATTATAGTCCTTACAGACCATGTATGTTCATCTTGAGGGAGCCTCTTTTGTATCTGTGCATCCACTTAAAATGTTTTTGTTTGTTTAGCTTTCACATTCCTGTCCTCTACGCTTGTCCCGCCTCTGCCAACTTTTCAATAAAAATTTTAAAATCTGAGCACATTTTTAATTTCTTAACATGGGTTAGCTAGTTAGCTAGCAGCTGTACAAATAGGTCCTGTTTATTATCCCAGCAAACGCAGGTGAAGTGAAAGGAAAAAAAAATAGAAAAAATTGGGAATGGTAAAAGCGAAAGCCTTTGTTATTAAATTTCCATTAGTGTTTGCGTTTGCCTCATTTTTGTGCCATAAGGTGATATTTTATACTATCATTTTATTTAGCACTAGGGCCATAAGTGAAGTTATCAATGGTAAACAAAACAAGTAAAAGCGTGCTAAGTTCGGCCGGGCAGAATCTTATATACCCTCCACCATGGAGCGCACTTCTCGAGTTCTTTTCCCGGCATCTCTTTTTAGGCAAAAAATGATATAAGAAAAGATTTGCTCTGCTATTAGAGCGATATCAAGATATGATCCGGTTTAGACCACAATTAAATTATATGTTGGAGACCTGTGTAAAATTTCAGCCAATTCGTATAAGAATTGCGCCCATTGGGGCTCACGAAGTAAAATAGAGAGAACGATTTATATGAGATCTGTATCGGGTTGTAGACCGATTCAGACCATAATAAACAACGTTTGTTGATGGTCATGAGATGATCCATCGTACAAAATTTCCGGCAAATCGGATGAGAATTGCGCCCTCTAGAGGCTCAAGAAGTCAAGACCCAAGATCGGTTTACATGGCAGCTATATCAGGTTATAGACCGATTTGAACCACACTTTGCACAGTTGTTGGATATCATAACAAAACAAGTCGTGCAAAATTTCATCCCAATCGGATAAGAATTGCGCACTCTAGAGGCTCAAGAAGTCAAGACCCAAGATTGGGTTATATGACAGCTATACCAGGTAATGGACCGAAATGAACCATACTTGGCACAGTTGTTAGAAGTGATACTAAAACACTATGTGTAAAATTTCAGTTACATCGGATGAGAATTGCGCCCTCTAGAGGCTCAAGAAATCAAGACCCAAGATCGATTTATATGGCAGCTATATCAGGTTATGGACCGATTTGAACCATACTTGGCACAGTTGTTGGATATCATAACAAAACACGTCGTGCAAAATTTCATTCCAATCGGATAAGAATTGCGCACTCTAGAGGCTCAAGAAGTCAAGACCCAAGATCGGTTTATATGGCAGCTATATCAGGTTATGGACCGATATGGCCCATTTACAATACCAACCGACCTACACTAATAAGAAGTATTTGTGCAAAATTTCAAGCGGCTAGCTTTACTCCTTCGGAAGTTAGCGTGCTTTCGACAGACAGAAGGACGGACAGACGGATGGACAGACGGATGGACAGACGGACGGACATGGCTAGATCGACATAAAATGTCGCGACGATCAAGAATATGTATACTTTATGGGGTCTCAGACGAATATTTCGAGTAGTTACAAACAGAATGACGAAATTAGTATACCCCCCATCCTATGGTGGAGGGTATAAAAAATATCGGTCTAAATGACAGCTATATCTAAATATAGCCCTATTTCTTTTTTTTTTGGATGGATGGCGGGTGGCCTAAAACTAATCACAGTTTCAAATTTCAGTGAAATTGGATAAAAAATAATGCTTTTATGGGCTTTAAACCCTTTAGCGGGAGATCGGTCTATATGGCAGCTATATCTAAATATAGTCCGATCCAAACCATATTTAGGGCGGATGTCGGGGGACCTAAAACTACCGACTGTTTCAAATTTCAGCGAAATCGGATAATAAATAGGGCTTTTATGGGCTTCTGACCCTTTATCGACAGATCGGTCTATATGACAGCTATATCTAAATATAGTCCTATCTGAACCATATTTAGGTCCTATGTTAGGAGGCTTAAAACTACTCACTGTTTCAAATTTCAGCGAAATCGGTAAAAAATAAAGCTTTTATCGTCTTCAGACCCTTTATCGGGAGATCGGTCTATATGGCAGCTATATCTAAATATAGTCCGATCTGAACCATATTTAGGTCAGATGTCGGAAAATAATTCACTGTTTTGAATTTCAGCGAAATTGGGCAATAAGTAAAGCTTTTATGGGCTCCAGACCCTTTATCAGCAGATCGGTCTATATGGCAGCTATATCTAAATATAGTCTGATCTGATCCATATTTGGGTCAAATGACGGGAGGCCTAAAACTACTAACTGATTCAAATTTCAGCGAAATCGGGTAAAAAATGGGCATTTATGGGCATTAGAACCAGTATCGGCAGATCGGACTATATAGCAGCTATATCCAAATTTGGTCAGCGTGCATCAAAAGGACGTATCTGTGCAAAATTTCAGATCAATTTCTCAATTTTTGAAGGCTGTAGAGTGATTACAACAGACGGACGGACAGACGGACGTCTGTCCGTAATATCGTAAAATCATCCTTGAATTTTTCATTCGTTTTCTACTCTCAAATACCTTTCATTTGAGTCCCATATTGCCATAATGGGTCAATTAATCTATTCGACGTAGTTTTAGGAGGAAAAGATCAACCTTAACTTTAACGCAAGTTTTAATGTCATATTTTTAATCTACTCCCAAAATATCTTTCATTTTAATCCTATATAGCCATGGTCGGCTGATATGCCCATTTGGGGGGGTATAAGGGGATGAGGTGACCTCCCATTAATTGGACCAAATTTTTTATGCTGAATTATAAATAGTTTAGCGGGTAACCCGTCGGCTCCTGCTGCCTTGTTGTTCTTTAGTCGGGTTACTGCTACTTGGACCTAATTCTGACTAAGAGGTAAACATTCTATACCATCATCCGGGAATGGTTCCGCGTTATCCTCTTCGCCGCCAACGTCGGACACCAGCAGTTGGATAAAATGTTCTTTACATATCCTCAGCATGTTATCTGTGTCATTTACCAGATTTCCGTCTTTGTGTCCACAGGAGGATGTGCCTGCACCAAAGCCATCGGTTTGATGTTTTAATTCTTTGTGTAGAATTTCCGAACTTCATTCTGACTCCTGTACATCTCAATTCGCTCACATTCACGTCTTTTCATTTCTTTTTTCTTTCTGCGGAACAGACGTTTCTCCTCTCTCCTTTTCTCCCGATACCTCTCCTTCATCTGGCGCGTTGCTACTGATTGCTGGGTTACTCTGTGTGTCGCATTCTTGGCTTCAGTAGCATCGCGACACTCTTGGTCGTACCATGGGTTTCTTGGAGGAGGCTTCCGTTACCCAAGTACGGATTTTGCGGCATTTTCCATTGAGTGAGCAATAGTTTGCCACTGCGCCACTATATCACCGGAATAAGGAGCGATGTCATCAAGCAGTTGGGTCAGTCGAGTGGAGCAGGCCGCAGCCATTTGTTGTGTTTGCAGCTTTTCAATGTCCAGCTTCCATGCAGTGTCAGATCGTACTTTTCGCGCCATGTTCAAACGGGTGCGAACCTTTGCTGGAACAACATAATGATCCGAATCTATTGGGTTGCCCAAAAAGTAATTGCGGAAATGCATTTTTAATAAAACTTAGAATGAACTTTAATCAAATATACTTTTTTGCACTTTTTTTCTAAAGCAAGCTAAAAGTAACAACAGATAACTGACAGAAGAAAGAATGCAATTACAGAGTCACAAGCTACGAAAAAATTTGTCAACGCCAACTATATGAAAAATCCGCAATTACTTTTTGGGCAACCCAAAATATTCGCTCCACGGATCGATCGTACAACTAACACGCTGGATGAATGCTTTCCATCTATCACAACGTTATCAATTTGGTTTCTCGTGTTTTAATCGGGTAACAGCCATGTGGAGGCTAAACTTTCCGACTGTTGGACCAAAAATCTCTTTCTTCCCTACTTTCGCATTAAAATCCTCCAGAACGATTTTAATATTATGGGCGGGGCAGCGATCATATTCTCTCTCTAGGCGCTCGTAGAAAATATCCTTGGTCTGTTCGTCTTTGTCTTCCGACGGGGCTTGGGCACAAATAAGGCTGATGTTGAAGAATTCGGCTTTTATGCGGATTGTGGCTAGCCTCTCATCCACCGGAATAAAACTGGAGACAAGGTGTTTCAGGTCTCCGACTAACCACAAATCCTCAGCCAAATGCACGCTTCGTGTTATGGCAGCTGTAGTATAGTTCGTCATCGTTTGGTGTTGTAGTGACGCCATTCCCAGTCCATCGCACCTGCTGTAAGGCGGTAATATCTGCCTTGTACTTCTCTAATATATCCGCCATCGCGTATACTGCACCTTCTCTATAAAGATTGCGGACATTCCAGGTGCAGATCCGCAAATCATGGTCCTTTTTTCGTTTGCGTGGGTCGTCAACAAATCCGATATCAACAAATTATAAAGCATATTTCTTCTTCCTGACCCTATTCGTAATCTACTCCCGAATACCTTCTATTTGAGACCCATTTTGTCATGATCGTCAAATAAACCTATTTTTAAGGGTTTTGGGGCTGGAGCGGCCCCCCAGGTACTTGGACCCAACTTTTATTATGAAATTCGTACTCCACTCTTGAATACCTTTCATTTGAATCCTATATTGTGCCGATCGTAAGTGGAGGGTATCAAAAAATTATATAGCCTATGTTTCCTTCCAGACCAACCTAGAGGTGTCACACTGCGACGCGCTGTGCGGATTCAGCTATAAAGACGAAGCCCCTTATCATTGCAGCAAAAAGATGTATTTGTGCCAAATTTCTGCTCAATATCTCCATTTTTATACCCACCACCGAAGGATGGGGGTATATTCATTTTGTCATTCCGTTTGCAACACATCGAAATATCCATTTCCGACCCTATAAAGTATATATATTCTTGATCAGCGTAAAAATCTAAGACGATCTAGACATGTCCGTCCGTCTGTCTGTTGAAATCACGCTACAGACTTTAAAAATGGAGATAAAGAGCTGAAATTTTGCACAGGTTCGTTTTTTGTCCATAAGCAGGTTAAGTTCGAAAATAGGCTTTATCGGACTATATCTTGATATAGCCCCCATATAGACCGATCGGCCGATTTAGGGTCTTAGGCCCATAAAAGCCACATTTATAATCCGATTTTGCTGAAATTTGGGAGAGAGAGTTGTGTTAGACTCCAGAAAGTCCTTCGTTAATTTTGACCAGATCGGTCCAGATTTGTATATAGCTGCCATATAAACCGATCCTCAGATTTAGGGTCTTAGTCCCATAAAAGCCACATTTATAATCCGATTTTGCTGGAATTTAAGACAGTGAGTTGTGTTAGGCCCTTTGACATCCTTTATCAATTTGGCCTAGATCGGTTCAGATTTGGATATAGCTGCCATATAGAGCGGTCCTCCGATTTAGGGTTTTAGGCCCATAAAAGCCACATTTATTATCCAATTTTGCTGAAATTTGGGACAATGAGTTGTGTTTGGCCCTTCGTCATCCTCCGTCAATTTGGCTCAGATCGGTTCAGATTTGGATATAGCTGTCATATAGAACGATCCTCCGATTTAGGGACTTAGGCCCATAAAAGCCACATTTATTATCCGATTTTGCTGAAATTTGAGACAGTGAGTTATATTAGGCCCTTCGACATCTTTCGTCAATTTGGCCCAGATCGGTCCAGATTTGGATATAGGTGCCATGTAGACCGATCCTCCGATTTAGGGTCTTAGGCCCATAAAAGCCACATTTATTATCCGATTTTGCTTAAATTTGGAACAGTGAGTTGTGTTAGGCCCTTCGACATATTTCTTCAATTTGGTCCAGATCGGTCCAGATTTGGATATAGCTGCCATATAGACCGATCCTCCGATTTAAAGTCTTAGGCCCATAAAAGCCACATTTATTATCCGATTTTGCTTAAATTTGGAACAGTGAGTTGTCTTAGGCCCCTTGACATATTTCTTCAATTTGGCCCTGATCGGTCCAGATTTGGATATAGCTGTCATATAGACTTATTTCTCGATTTAAAGTCTTGGCACATTTAAAATCCGATTTCACTGAAATTTGACACAGTGACTTATGTTAGGTTTGTAGACATCCGTGTTGTATATAGTTCAGGTCGGTTTATTTTTAGATATATTTCAATATAACTGCTATGGAACAAAAAGTATGCAATTTTCACCGGATTTTGATGAAAGGTGGTTTGCATATATACCCGAGGTGGTGGGTATCCAAAGTTCGGCCCGGCCGAACTTAACGCGTTTTTACTTGTTGAAGATTGTAGATTGATTACAACAGACGAACGGACAGATACACAGACATCGTTTAATCGTTTTAGAATTTGACGAGTATCCGCAATATATATACCATGTTGGGTCGGAAATTTTGGATTGCCCAAAAAGTAATTGCGGATTTTTCATATAGTCGGCGTTGACAAATTTTTTTCACATTCTTTCTTCTGTCAGTCATCAGCTGTTACTTTTGGCTTGCTTTAGAAAAAAAGTGTAAAAAAGTATACTTGATTAAAGTTCATTCTAAGTTTTATTAAAAATGCATTTACTTTCTTTTAAAAAATCCGCAATTACTTTTTGGGCAACCCAATAGATATCTCGATGTGTTGCAAACGAAATGACTAAATGAATATACCCCCTATCATATGGTGGTGGGTATTAAAAGGATGTCGAAGGGCTTAATATAACTTACTGTCTCATGCGCCTTTTATGGGTCCAAGACTTTAAATCGAGAGATCGATGTATATGGCAGCTATATCCAAATCATCAGACAACACTCACTGATATGTGAGAATAATTCTCATTACTAAAACCTGGCCTAATCTAAATGAAATCTAGTGCGGATTAGTTTATTGCTCACCTGATCACCTACGCAGAAGTGCATCAAAATCGGTTTTGAGTTATGTATAGCGTCCCCATATTGTATATGGGATGCCACCGCAGCGCAGAGGTTAGCATGTCCGCCTATGGCGCTGAACGCCTGGGCTCGAATCCTGGCGAGACTATCAGAAAAATGTTCAACGGTAGATTTCCCCTCCTAATGCTGGCAACATTTGTGAGGTACTATGCCATGTAAAACTTCTCTCCAAAGAGGTGACGCACTGCGGCACGCCGTTCGGACTCGGCTATAAAAAGGAGGCCCCTTATCATTGAGCTTAAATTTGAATCGGACTGCACTCATTGATGTGTGAGAAGTTTGCCCCTGTTCCTAAGTGGAATGTTCATGGGCAAAATTTGCAAATATTGTATTATCGTCCCATTTTTCTCCTCCGTCTGCACCTCCCCACTTTTCTTACTTGTCTAAATATAGGATAGTAACTGTCGTATTTATTCTGATTCCAATCTGCTCTGGGTCAGTTTTATGGCTTGTATATCTTGTTTTCCGCTTAACATCAATCTAAGTGCATAAAAATGAATGGATTTTCTTGTGCAGTCCTGCTATGATTCGTGGAGTAGCTGATGGAGTATTTATAGTTGTATTAACTTCCAGGATTTACATAATCAAGTAGGTGTGTTCCACACACACAGATGTATGTTTGGATAACTTAATTCAACATACAAATCCTTACAACTGCACACATGTAAAAACGAAAACTATGCACCGGCAGTATGCAATTTATTATATTTAGTATATGAAATGTCGATGCAACGCAGCAAGCGTGTACGTGTAGTGGTATAATGTTCTAAGGTCATGTGAGTTAGTGAGCATATTGGTATTGGTTGCCATGACTGTTATGCTTTGGCTAATGTTGTACTGCTTTGCCATTAGTAGTGCAGCCACATCTCTGCGAGAGATGATGGCTTGTTGACTGAATCTGCTGGTGATGTGGTTTATGTGGCTAAATGTTGTTGCCATGCTGCGTTTGCTACAACTCGATGGGGAATTTCCAAACTAGGTGCTGTGATGTTAGGGCTGAAGGGTAAGCATCATTCTTTGGTGTAGTTTATGGTGATTGATGATACCAAAAATGCATTGTTCCTTTGGTTTTGGTATGCAAATGGTGTAGGTTTAATGTAACTTTTAGACTCTGCTCTCTGCTCTACTCCATGGCATTATCAACTGCATACAGTGCTGTGGAGGAGTCACAAAAATGCTAAACATAAATTCGTTCGCAACATCCTGCCTTCCATAACGAGCCAGGACATCCTTTGTTCCCTGAGTCCTTGAACAAAAAAAAAAAAAGATAGGTTAAGTTGGTCGTTGCAGCTAAGTTGATCAAAGGGAAATGCATGAAATCCAAGTGAAATTAAATTTGAAACTTTAATCGATTTAAAAGTCTCTTTTCTACTCCATTAATGTCATATTTAATGGCATGGTGAAAAACTTTTTTTTTCCTGTTTGTTGCTGCAATCGACCACATTTAAAAGTTGGTCACGAAAAAAAAAATGAATAAAAACTCACCCTGTTACAAACATTATGGCCAAGTGATGACCACAAACCGCAAAATTTTGTGACCCCCTTTTTTGTAGTGGCCTACTCAAATAAATACACGCACACATACACACAAGCACAATGCACTATTATCCATAGCCTATGCTTTTGAAAAATTGCTAGTATGGCGTTTGAATGGTGCATTTTTAAAACAGTTTTCATGGTAAATGCTTAAACTTACAAAACGATTTAAAATATGTATGGAAACATTCACGACAACAATACAAATCGAAAACATTTTATACGGAGAACAAATTTTGCACATTTCTCATGGAATACACCATATATTTGTGCACATTAACATACATAAACCAGTGAGGAAGAACTAAAGTTGGACATAGCCGACTTAATAATACCCTACATCACTAAGTCTAACTTCTACTTTTAATACAAAAAACTTGACTAAGGCATCAAGTCAGGCTTTAATTTGGAATGGAACCTTGCAAAGGTTTTCCTACAATATGACCATTATTTCCCGCCCATGATATTAAAATCGTTTTGGGAAATTTTAATGCGAAGATGGGGAAGAAAGACATCTTTGGTGCCACAGACGAGAGGTTAAGCCTCCACGAGATAACGTCCGGTAATGGGTTGAGAAAAATAGATTTCGCCGCGGCAAAAAAATGGCAATTTTTGGGTTGCCCAAAAAGTAATTGCAGATTTTTCATATAGTCGGCGTTGACAAATTTTTTCACAGCTTGTGACTCTGTAATTGCATTCTTTCCTCTGTCAGTTATCAGCTGTTACTTTTAGCTTGCTTTAGAAAAAAAGTGTAAAAAAAGTATATTTGATTAAAGTTCATTCTAAGTTTTATTAAAAATGCATTAACTTTCTTTTAAAAAATCCGCAATTACTTTTTGGGCAACCCAATAAAATGTGCACAGAAGATCGAGGCGCTTGGAACGCTATTCTACGTACGGCAAGTGGAAAAAAACGTTCTGTCATAGCCAATTAAAGTAGAAAAGTATTAAGTAAAAGCGTGCTAAGTTCGGCCGGGCCGAATCTTGGGAACCCATCACCAAAATTGTGGCCTCTACAGCCTTAAAAGTCCATATCAAATGAAAGATATATGTGAGCTATATCTAAATCTTAACCGATTTCGTTCAAAATCAAAAGCGTTTATAATTCAACTCAAAAAGTGAATCGTACTCAACTTTACGACAATCGGACGACAAATGCGACCTGTACCTTGATTACAAGAATACATGGACAGACAAACAGACGTACATAGCTAAATCGAATCAGAAAGTGATTCTAAGCCGATCGGTATACTTATCAATGGGTCCAGCTCTTCTCCTGCTAAGTGTTGCAAACAAATGCACAACGTTATAATACCCTGCGCCACAGTGGTGGGGTTGGGTATTATAACATAGTTTGGCCAGCTATGATATGTATGCCAATAATTTTCATATTCATACCATATTCGTTGGCAAGATTACGGTTTTCGCTCGAATGACACGTTCACTCTTAATGACACTTTAATTTCCATGTGGGCTATGGTTTAATAATACGCCTCGAAATGGGATTTGATAGGAAAATAATTTATTTTTTATCTTTATCAACTTTCACAAGCGAGAAAAGAACGAAGTGTGTCAATCCTTTCGCAATGGGTCAGAGAATTAAAATAAATCTTTTGTAACAACAATGTTAATAAAATTAAGTGATATACGGGTTAAACTCGAAATCCAGTATAGCTATAGACAAAAGAAAAGCAAACTCGAGGGTACACAAAAAAAAAATAATAATTTAAAAATGCGTTAACAGTGCCTATGTTAGAGAAAACCGAAAGTTGTTTGAATCCCTTGGTCTATGAAGCATTTTAATGTGATCTGATGTGGACCTTACTCGGCTCGGATATCGAGTGGCTTAGTGCAACTCACTGTTCTTTATTTCGTTATAACAAATGAGGCTTTAATGGGATGAATACCCAAAGTCTGCAGATCGGTCTATATGACATCAACATCGATATATGGTGGTATCAGCGGGAATCAGAATCGAAAATTTGTAAAAAATTTGCCGTTTGAGAACGGCTATAGATAACATTTTGAACTTTTTAATGGTGAGAACTGACTTAAGATCATCGACAAAGGAGAAGAACAGGGTGCCATACCTAGGAACAATTGGAGTAGATAGTCAATAGGCTGTCATCTATACTCTCCGCCGTCCTGGCCAAATTGTCTGGGCCTTCTCCGGCTTGAGACGATGCATGCTGGTATCGGGGTCCTTACAAACTAATTCGTTTCGGGGATCAACAAATCAAAAGATTTGAGAGATCTTGCCAGGAGCAGCACTATATTTAGTCAAGAAAAAAGATATTCCTTCTCTTCGAATGGCATATCAAGAATTTCCATAGATCCCGAATCCATACTCGGGAGATTGGTAGATTGGATGATGCTGATGGCGATCGGAGACATGCAGTATTCGAACTAAACTCCAGCTGTCTCATAGACCTCAACAAGTCTGAAGGAGTTGTATTCTACGAATTCAACAAGTTGAAGCTGAATTATTATTGTTAAGAAAGTTCATCACGCACTTCTTCCATTTTATGGGCGAAGCTCAATTTGGGCTCAATAGGGTACGTAAATAAGCAGAATTTTCGATTTTGGAGTGAAGATCAGCCAAGAGCATTACAAGAGCTACCAATGCACACAGAACAAGTAAAAAGGCGATAAGTTCGGCCTGACCGAACTTTGGATACCCACCACCTCGGGTATATATGTGAACCCCCTTTCGTCAAAATCCAGTAAAAAATTCAAACCTGCCCCATAGCAGCTATATAGACATATCATCCGATTTAGACCAAATGCTTATAAGTACAAGTCATTGTTCATCCGAGAGATCGGTTTATATGGCAGCTATATACAAAACTGGACCGATCTGAGCCAAATTGAAGAAAGATGTCGAAGGGCCTAAGGCAACTCACTGTCCCAAATTTCAGCAAAATCGGATAATAAACGCGGCTTTAATGGGCCTAAGACCCTAAACCTGAGGATCGGTCTATATGGCAGCTATATGCAAATTTGGACCGATCTGAGCCAAATTAACGCAGAATGTCGAAGAGACTAACACAACTCACTGTCCCAGATTTCAGCTAAATCGGATAATAAATGTGGCTATTATGGGCCCAAGACCCTAAATCGGAGGATCGGTATATATGGCAGCTATATCCAAATTTGGACCGATCTGGGTCAAATTGACGTAGGATGTCGAAGGGCCAAACGCCACCCACTGTCCCAAATTTCAGCAAAATCTGATAATAAATGTGGCTTTTGTGGGCCTAAGACCCTAAATCGGAGGATCGGTCTATATGGCAGCTATATCCAAATTTGTACCAATCTGGGCCAAATTGACGAAAGATGTCGAAGGGCTCAACACAACTCACTGTCCCAAATTTAGGCGAGATTAGACAATAAATGCGCCTTTTATGGGCCCAAAACCTTAAATCGAGAGATCGGTCTATATGGCAGCTATATCCAAATTTGGACCGATCTGCGTCAAATTGACGTAGGATGTCGAAGGGCCAAACGCAACCCACTGTCCCAAAATTCAGCAAAATCTGATAATAAATGTGGCTTTTATGGGCCTAAGACCCTAAATCGGAGGATCGGTCTATATGGCAGCTATATCCAAATTTGTGCCAATCTGGGCCAAATTGACGAAAGATGTTGAAGGGCTCAACACAACTCACTGTCCAAAATTTCAGCAAAATTGGATAATAAATATGGATTTTATGGGCCTAAGACCCTAAATCGGAGGATCGGTCTATATGGCAGCTATATCCAAATTTTGACCCATCTGGGCCAAATTGACGAAGGATGTCGAAGGGCCCAACGCAACTCACTGTCCCAAATTTCAGCAAAATCGGATAATAAATGTGGCTTTTATGGGCATAAGACTATAAATCGGCGGACCGGTCTATATAGGGGCTATATCAAGATATAGAGCGATATAGCCTATCTTCGAACTTAACCTGCTTATGGACAAAAAAAGAATCTGTGCGAAATTTCAGCTCAATATCTCCATTTTTAAAGACTGTAGCGTGATTTCAACAGACAGACGGACAGACGGACGGACATGTCTAGATCGTCTTAGATTTTTACGCTGATCAAGAATATATATACTTTATAGAGTCGGAAATGGATATTTCGATGTGTTGCAAACGGAATGACAAAATTAATATACCCCCATCCTTCGGTGGTGGGTATAAAAAGTCACATTTTGGTGCGGTTTATGGGCTGGTGGCATCATTGAACCGCACTTCTTCAAAGATGATGAGAATCGTAACATAACTGCCCAAAATGCAAGAGCTTGACTTGCCTCACATGTGATTTAAAAAGACGGTGCCACATGCCACACAGCACGCGTAACAATAGACTTATTCAAAGTCGAGTTCGGTGAACATTTTATTTCACATTCGGGATCGATCAATTGGCCGCCAAGATCGTTCGATTTAACGCCTTAAGACTATTGTTTATGGGACTATATTGAAGCGGTTGTCTACAAGCCCATTAACATTGAAGCATTTATTAGTGATATACCGGCCAAAATGTTGGAAAGAGTATGGCAAAATTTGACTCACCGTCAACATTTGCCTGAATAATCTTCAAACAATGAATTATGTAAACCGTGCAGGTTACTCTGCACTAGCTGCAGGCACTTAGATGCCTTTAACCTCATAGGTGGTGTTGCCATAATGAACATAAAGGTATAGATGGATTATAAACCCAATTTGCCCTATTCGCTTTCGAAAATCATTGTTATTTCGACAGATTGAGAGACGGATAAGCCGAGAGACGGACGGACAGGTGGATAGACAAGGTGTGGATTTATATGGTTTAAGACCACTAATAAGATTTGTAGTAAATGGAATGATGATGTTCATATGCTTTCTACCTCTCTGCTTATAAATGAAAGTATTCCACCTAAAGAATGATGAAATGTTCACAAGATAACGCTTTTTTAATTATTTTCTTTTTTCTCTTGCAAATTCCATTTAATTAAAAGACTAAGCAAACATTATACTTGCCATTTGTCTTTTTTTAATTTAATGCTTTATTGCGCTGAAACTTGATACAGAACAGAAATGTAGATACTGAGCTGAAAGTCTACCCATATTGCATAGATGAACAATCCTGCAATATGGGTAGACTTTCAGCTCAGTATCTACATTTCTGTTCTGTATCAAGTTTCAGCGCAATAGAGCATTAAATTAAAACAAGTAAAAGCGTGCTAAGTTCGGCCGGGCCGAATCTTATATACCCTCCACCATGGATCGCATTTGTCGAGTTGTTTTCCCGCGCATCTCTTCTTAGGCTAAAAAGGATATAAGAAAAGAGTTGCTCTGCTATTAAAACGATATCAAGATATGGTCCGGTTCGGACCACAATTAAATTATATGTTGGAGACCTGTGTAAAATGTCAGCCAATTCGAATAAGAATTGCGCCCTTTGTGGGCTCAAGAAGTAAAATAGAGAGATCGATTTATATGGGAGCTGTATCGGCCTATAGACCCATTCAGACCATAATAAACACGTATGTTAATGGTCATGAGAGAATCCGTCGTACAAAATTTCAGGCAAATCGGATAATAATTGCGACCTCTAGAGGCGCAAGAAGTCAAGATCCCAGATCGGTCTATATGGCAGCTATGTCAGGTTATGAACCGACTTGTACTTTTTTTTACATAGTTGTTGAAAGTAACAATAAAAAACGTCTTGCGAAATTTCAGCCAAATCGGATAGGAATTGCGCCCTCTAGAAGCTCAAGAAGTCAAGTCCCCAGATCTGTTTATATGACAGCTATATCAGGTTATGAACCGATTTGAACCATATTTGGCATAGTTATTGGATATCATAACAAAATACTACGTGCCAAAATTCATTCAAATCGGATAGGAATTGCGCCCTCTAGAGGCTCAAGAAGTCAAGACCCAAGATCGGTTTATATAACAGCTATATAAGGTTATGGACCGATTTGAACCATACTTGGCACAGTTGTTGGATATCGTAACAAAACACGTCGTGCAAAATTTCATTTCAATCGGATAAGAATTGTGCACGCTAGAGGCTCAAGAAATCAAGACCCCAGTTCGGTTTATATGGCAGCTATATCAGGTTATGAACCGATTTGAACCATACTTGGCACAGTTATTGGATATCATAACAAAACACGTCGTGCTAAATTTCATTCACATCGGACAAGAATTGCACACTCTAGAGGCTCAAGAAGTCAAGACCCAAGATCGGTTTATATGGCAGCTATATCAGGTTATGGACCGATTTGAACCATACTTGGCACAGTTATTGAATATCATAACAAAACACGTCGTGCAAAATTTCATCCCAATCGGATAAGAATTGCGCACTCTAGAGGCTCAAGAAGTCAAGACCCATGGTCGGTTTATATGGCAGCTATATCAAAACATGGACCGATATGGCCCGTTTACAATACCAAGCGACCTACACTAATAAGAAGTATTTGTGCAAAATTTCAAGCGGCTAGCTTTACTCCTTCGGAAGTTAGCGTGCTTTCGACAGACGGACGGACGGACGGACAGACGGACGGACATGGCTAGATCGACATAAAATGTCACGACGATCAAGAATATATATACTTTATGGGGTCTCAGACGAATATTTCGAGTAGCTACAAACAGAATGACGATATTAGTATACCCCCCATCTCATGGTGGAGGGTATAAAAAGACAAACGGTTGTGTTTTCATATGCCTTCTTTTTTAGTTAATTTTCCATGAAGATGCATAACATCTTATTTGGCTGCATAAAAAACTGAAAACATGCATTGAGGACTACATAAAGCTGAACCCACACAAAGGCTGAACCCCGATTTCCTTGAAATGTTATATATTCATTAATTAGATCACAAATAATATTGTCGTCTATATTTTAATGTTTTTATGCCCTCCACCATAGGATGGGGGTATACTAATTCCGTCACTCTATTTGTAACTCCTCTAAGTATTCATCTAAGATCCCATAATGTGTATATATATTCTTGATCGTCCTGACATTTTAAGTCGATCTAGCCATGTCCGTCCGTCCGTTCCTCCGTCCGTCCTTCTATCCGTCCGTCTCTCCGTCCCTCCGTCCGTCCGTCTCTCCGTCCCTCCCTCCGTCCCTCCCTCCCTCCGTCCCTCCCTCCGTCCGTCCCTCCGTCCGTCCCACCGTCTGTCCCACGGTCCGTCCCACCGTCCGTTCCCCCACCGTCCGTCCTTCTATCCGTCCTTCTATCCGTCCTTCTATCCGTCCTTCTATCCGCCCTTCTATCCGTCCTTCTATCCGTCCGTCTCTCCGTCCGTCCCTCCGTCCGTCCCTCCGTCCGTCCCTCCATCCGTCCCTCCGTCCGCCCTCCATCTATCCCTCCGTCCGTCCGTCCGTGTTTCTCTACGTCCGTCCGTCGCCCTGTCGAAAGCACGCTTATTTCCGAAGGAAAAGCTAGGCGCTTGAAATTTTGCACAAATACTTCTTATTGGTGTTGGTAGGTTGGGATTGTAAATGGGCAATATCGGGCCATGTTTTGATATTGCTGCCATATAAACCGATCTTGAGTCTTGACTTCTTGAGCCACTAGAGGCCACAATTCTTATCCGATTTGGTAGGTGTTTTTTATGAATTCCAAAAACTATGCTGAGTATGGTTGAAATCGATCAATAACTTGATACAGCTGTCATATAAACCGATCTGGGGTCTGGTCTTCTTGGCTGAATTTGTTTATGAGGTGTTTTGCTATGACTTTCAAAAACTGTGTTAAGTAGGATTCAAATCGGTCTATAACCTCATGTAGCTGTCATATTAATCGATCTGGGATCTTGACTTTTTGAGCCTATAGAGGGCGCAATTATTATCCGATTTTAAATTTTGTACAACGACTTCTCCCATGACCTTCAACACACTTGTCGAATATGGTCTCAAACGGTCTATAGACTGATACATCTCCCCTATATACTGATCTCCCCATTTTACTTCTTAAGTCCCATGGTGGTGGGTTCCCAAGATTCTGCCCGGTTTGTACAGCAACAAAAAAAAAAGATTTCTTTGTATGTAAGATACGGTCGAGCCGAAATTAATGCTGTTTAAATGTTGACCATTGCTACAGGACATGCTATCATCTTTAGTTGACTTTAAGATTTTCCGCTTAGATTAATGTTTACAAAAGTTTTTGCAAGTAAATATAAATAGTAACAACAAAGTTCATTCATGCTTTCTCACAATGTTTATGCTTTTCTGCAGCACTATGTGCTGCCCTATTCTTTTCTAAAAACATGCTTTTAAGCGCATAAAAATCAGAAGACCCCTATACACACAACAGAGACATATGCATGTGCTTAAGTGCAAAAGCCAGAGTCGGTAGTAGTTTTCTCATTTTTTTCGCGTATCCTGCACCGGGAACAGGAGATTACTGCACGATTTCGTTAAACGTAATTATATCCTTTAACAAGGTATGGAAGTGCAAATGAAGGAAATCTGTTGTCAGGACAACGAATAGTAAAGCCAGCGGCATGATGCGCGAAGAAGAAAAGACAATGCTGCACTAATACACTTCGTACATACAAGCACTTACATGCACATTCTATCAATACATAGGCACTCAAACTACATGCAAATGTACGTGATGTGTCAGCATTCTAGGCATAAAATTAAATTGGTTGGAGGTTGTTGGAGGCACAGTGGAGAAACAAGGAAAAATTCGGGAAATTAAATGACATGCTGCTACTTGATCTTCCAAGAGACTGCCGTGGCACTCCTACTACAACTAAAGTTTATCCTTAAACCAAAGATTTGCTCATATATCAATGAAGATAATTTTGCAGGTGGGCTATGGTTTCAATCCGGGAAGCGACCCCAAACGGCATAACTGTAACCTCAACTTTTGATGGCGATGCGAAAGCCACCCAAGAAAACAAGACAAAAAGACTGAAGGCAAACAAGTAGAAGCGAAAAAAGGAGCTACAAACGCTCGCTTTTGTACGTGAAAAAGATGGAAGGTCTAGTGCCATCCTCTCCGACGATTCGATACAAGAGAAAATAACAAAAGATGGATGAGTAAAAACCAGTAAGAAAAGGCAAAAGTCGGGTGGTGCCGACTTTATAATTCCCTACTTTTTACTTTACTTTAATTGGCTATGACAGAATATTTCTTCCATTAGCCGAAGGTAGAATAGCGTTCCAAGCGCCTCGATCTTCTGCGCTCATTCTAAAATCTCTGACACCTAGATTCGAGGTGTCTCCCACAACTTGATCTTTCCATCGGGCTTTTGGTCTTCCCGGTTTGCGTGTACCACCGTGTTTGCCTTCAAAAAGACTTCTTTGCTGGAGCTTCTTCATCCATTCTGACAACATGACCTAGCCAACGCAGCCGTTGTATTTTATACAGCTCATACAGCTCGTGCTTCATACGTCGCCTATATTCTCCGTTAACGCAAACTGGTCCATATATTTTA
Source organism: Stomoxys calcitrans (assembly GCF_963082655.1). Taxonomy (NCBI): domain Eukaryota; kingdom Metazoa; phylum Arthropoda; class Insecta; order Diptera; family Muscidae; genus Stomoxys; species Stomoxys calcitrans. The sequence goes on from NC_081553.1 coordinate 206,275,875, forward strand.
CGAAGAATCTTTCTCTCAAATACTCCAAGCACTCCCTCATCTGCTTTCACAAGTACCCATGCTTCAGAACCATATAACAGCACGGCTGGTATCAGTGTCTTGTAAAGTGTAGTCTTCGTCTGTCGAGAGGTGGCCTTGTTTCTAAACTGCTTACTTAGTCCAAAGTAGCATCTGTTTGCCAGTATTATTCTTCGCTTAATCTCAAAACTGGTGTCATTCGTTTCGGTTACGGCGGTGCCGAGGTAGATAAAGTTACTGACTATCTCAAAGTTGTGGTTCCCAACTTTTTCCATGTTCTTTATCTGCTCGGTTGTACAAGGCTTTTTGGGAGTGGAAACCATCTATTTCGTCTTATCTCCATTTACTGCCAGACCCATTTTCCCTGACTTTCTTTCGATTCTTTCAAAGGCTGCAGTTACTACTTCCGGTGACCGATCTATGATATCGATATCGTCGGTATAGGCAAGTAGCATGTGCTCTCTTGTGATTAGTGTGCCATATCTATTCACTTCTGCATCTCGTATAATCTTCTCCAGCAGGTTATTGAAGAGATCACACGAGAGTCTGTCTCCTTGTCTGAAACCTCGTTTGGTATTAAATGGTACGGAGAGATTCTTTCCTCTTCTTACTGAGGAACGCGTATCAGCAAGTGTCATCCTGCAGAGTCTTATTAATTTTGCAAGGATACCAAACTCAGACATGGCTGGAAATACCTTTGAACGTAAAGGAGTATCGAAGGCGACTTTGTAGTCAACAAAGAGGTGGTAGGTGTTGATTTGTCCTTCTCGGGTTTTTTCCAGGATTTGGAGCAGTGTGTATATCTGGTCCAAGGTGGATTTACCAGGTCTAAAGCCGCATTGATAGGGCCCAATTACCTCATTAAGTTTAGGTTTTAATCTTTCACACAGTACGCTCGAGAGTATCTTGTATGCGATGGGGAGCAGACTTATTCCTCTGTAGTTGGCACATTCCGTCTTGTCTCCTTTCTTGTGTACGGGACATAGTATGCTGAGGTCCCAATCATCGGGTATGCGTTCTTCTAGCCAGATTGCGCAGATAAGCTGATGCATACGCCTTATCAGCGTATCGCCTCCGGTCTTAAATAGTTCAGCGGGTAACCCGTCGGCTCCTGCTGCCTTGTTGTTCTTTAGTCGAGTAACTGCTACTTGGACCTCATTCTGTTTAGGTGGTAAACATTCTATACCATCATCAGGGATTGGTTCTGCGGTATCCTCTTCGCCGCCAACATCGGACACTAGTAGTTGGGTAAAATGTTCTTTCCATATCCTCAGCATGTTGTCTGTGTCAGTTACCAGATTTCCTTCTTGGTCTCTGCAGGAGGATGTGCCTGCGCCAAAGCCATCGGTTTGGTGTTTAATTCTTTGGTAGAATTTCCGGACTTCATTCTGACTCCTGTACATCTCAATTCGCTCGCATTCACGTCTTTCCATTTGCTTTTTCTTTCTGCGGAATAGACGTTTCTCCTCTCTCCTTTTCTCCCGATACCACTCCTTCATCTGGCGCGTTGCTACTGATTGCAGGGTTACTCTGTGTGCCGCATTCTCGGCTTCAGTAGCAACTCGACACTCTTGGTCGTACCATGGGTTTTTTGGAGGAGGCTTTCGGTACTCAAGTACGGATTTCGCGGCATTTTTCATGGAGTGTGCAAAAGTTTGCCACTGCGCCATTATATCATCGGAACAAGGAGTGCTTTCATCAAGCAGTTGGGTCAGTCGAATGGAGTATGCCGCTGCCATTTGTTGTGTCTGCAGCTTTTCAATGTCCAGCTTCCGTGCAGTGTCAGATCGTGCTTTCCTCGCAATGTTCAAACGGGTGCGAACCTTTGCTGCAACATGGTAATGATCCGAATCTATATTCGCTCCACGGATCGATCGTACATCAAACACGCTGGATGAATGCCTTCCATCCATCACAATGTGATCAATTTGGTTTCTCGTGTTTTGATCGGGTGACAGCCATGTGGCTTTGGGGATATTTTTATGTTGAAATCTGGTGCTACTAACTACCATGTTTTTGGCCGCGGCGAAATCTATCAGCCTCAACCCATTACTGGACGTTATCTCGTGGAGGCTAAACTTTCCGACTGTTGGACCAAAAATGTCTTCCTTCCCTATTTTCGCATTTGAGCACGTGAGCCCTTACAGGCCGCAATTTTTGTCCCATTTGGCTGAAAATTTTCACGTGGTGTTTCGATATGACTTCCAACAACTGTGCTAAGTACGGTTCAAATCGGTCTATAACCTGATATAGCTCTCATATAAACCGATATGACTTCTTGAGCCGCAGAAACTTCTCAAAGCGGCCGTATCTCCTAAACTAAAAATCTGACATATTTCTGGATAGCCTTTTTTTAAATCATTGGAATGTTTGACATAGGATAAATTCTTTCAAAATTTGCTCGGCGTGCATAAAAATTTTGATTTTTGCCAACAGTTTCCTCTGCCCGCGCCATAGTGCGAAGTTGGTAGGCATGGATAGATACCTAGCAAAATTTGCTAGCATATGTTAGGGGAATACATACCAAAGCAGATTTTTTTTCACCTTCTCAATGGTGACTTTTAGAATTTTCAACGAAAACACTAAAATTGAATGAACTCCTAAAGCTTAACTTGGATTCACTCACTCACCTAGATTGACTTTTATACTGAGCTATGTTGTACAAATTGTGTGATCTCTGTTAGGCTTATATTTCGGTACCACTGTTTAACATGTCGTAAGACATCATCGTACTCGATTTAACAATGACTCAACATGATAGTAAAATCGCTGGTCTATTGCCATCTGCTTCACGACTCTCCTTACATTCTGTTGTATTGAGTCAAAGAGTGCAAGACAGAGAGAGAGACTATCACAGATGTGGTAAATTGCCGCTGCAGTTGGTTGCAGTTGATTGTCGATAGTTGTGTTTTGTATGTGCCACAATCGTGACATGGCTCACTCAAATCCACAGTTGCAATTCTATGGCGGTTACAGCAGAGGCAGTTGAGGCATCAGCTGAACCTGATGGTGGTATGTGTATGCGTTGGTATGCCAAACGATGTGCAGCATTTAGAGATATTGCATTCAAACGATTGTGTTGTTGCCTCGTTTTATTGCAATCATCTTAAATGGAAAATGGGAAATTTGAATAAGCTGTTACGCTCAGAGTCCTTTAGCGATTTAAGTCAGCGAAAATATTTTGCCAACTAAAAGTGTTTCTTGAATGGCGCTTAAGATGTTTTTCTCAAAGGAACACAAAACAAGTTTATGGCTGAACTCTTTTGTTGTACTAAGAGATTGAAATCGATAAGCAAACTGGGACGTAAACTTTAAAGTTAACGACAAGTTATCCATAGCTAAATTTGGATAAACACCAAGATGAATTTTAACCATGACTTTAATCTAAATATAGACACCTTCTAAAAGATCCAGAAGTTTACCCTCTTTAGCGTCCAATAGTGCAGATATATATATAAGTGGAACTATGTCGGGGTTCAAGTCAATTAATTTTGCCAAAAATTGTGTAAAAATTCACCTTACACGAGCTAAAGCCCTCGCGAACGGTAAGTATGACAGCTACATGTAAATATAGATCATCCTTACCCTAAACGGCATAGATTAGGAGAGATCTAAAACGATTACCATTTTTCGGGATGGCAGCAATTTCGCGAAGAAAATATGATTTAATTACTTTAATTGGCTATGACAGAACATTTGGCCTATTAGTCGAACTATGACTACCTTTCATCAAAATCCTGTGAAAATTGCATCCCCTTTGTCCCATAGCAATTATATCGAAATATGTTCCGATTTGGACCAAATACGAATAAGAACAAGTCATTGTTCCACTATGTATAACAAAATATTAGTTTTCGATCCGAGCCATATACGACACGGATGTCGAAAATCCTAACATAAGTCACTGTGTAAAATTTCAGTGAAATCGGATTATAAATGCGCCTTTTATGGGGCCAAGACTCTAAATCGAGATATCGGTCTACATGGCAGCTATATCCAAATCTGGACTGATCTGGGCCAAATTGACGAAGAATGTCGAAAGGCCTAACACAACGCAATTTCGGCGAAATCGGACAATAAATGCGCCTTTTTATGACCCAAAACCTTAAATCGAGAGATCGGTCTATATGGCAGCTATATCCAAACCTGAGCCGATCAGGGCCAAATTGACAAAGGATGTCTAAGGGCCTAACACAACTCACCGTCCCAAATTTCAGCAAAATCGGACAATAAATGGGGCTTTTATGGGCCTAAGACCCTAAATCGGAGGATCGGTCTATATGGCAGCTATATCCAAATTTGGTCCGATCTTGGCCAAATTGCGAATGAATGTCGAAGGGTCTAACACAACTCACAGTCCTAAATTTCAGCAAAATCGGATAATAAATACGCCTTTTATGGGCCCAATACCTCAAACCAAGAGATCGGTCTATATGGCAGCTATATCCAAATCAGGAGCGATCTGTGCCATATTGAAGAAGTATGTCAAGGGGCTTAACTTTACTCACTGTCCCAAATTTCGGCAATATTGGACAATAAATGCGCCTGTTATGGGCCCAAAACCTCAAATCGAGAGATCGGTCTATATGGCAGCTATATCCAAACCAGAACCGATCTGGGCCAAATTTAAGAAAGATATCGAGGGGCCTAAGACAACACGATGGCCCAAATTTGAGCAAAATCGGATAATAAATGCGCCTTTTATAGGCCCAAAACCTCAAATCGAGAGATCGGTCTATATGGCAGCTATATCCAAACCTGAATCGATCAGTGCCAAATTGAAAAAAGATGTCGAAGGGTCTAAGGCAACCAGCTGTCCCAAATTTCAGCAAAATCGGACAACAAATGCGGCTTTTATGGCCCTAAGACCCTAAATCTTAGGAACGGTTTATATAACAGCTATATCCAAATCTGGACTGATCTGGGCCATATTGAGGATACATTTCGAAGGGCCTAACACAACTCACTGTCCCAAATTTCAGCAAAATCGGATAACAAATGCGGTTTTTATGGGTTTTTATGGGTAAATCGGAGGATCGGTCTATATGGAAGCTATATCCAAATCTGGACTGATCTGGGCCAAATTGCGAATGAATGTCGAAGGGCCTAACACAACTCACTGTCCTAAATTTCAGCAAAATCGGATAATAAATGCGCCTTTTATGGGCCCAATACCTCAAACCAAGAGATCGGTCTATATGGCAGCTATATCCAAATCTGGACTGATCTGGGCCAAATTAACGAAGAATGTCGAAGGGCCTAACACAACTCACTGTCCTAAATTTCAGCAAAATCGGATAATAAATGTGGTTTTTATGGGCCTAAGACCCTAAATCGGAGGATCGGTCTATATGACAGCTATATCCAAATCTGGACCGATCTGGGCCACATTGAAGAAGTATGTCAAGGGGCTTAACTTTATTCACTGTCCCACATTTCGGCAACATTGGTCAATAAATGCGCCTTTTATGGGCCCAAAACCTCAAATGGAGAGATCGGTCTATATGGCAGCTATATCCAAACTTGAACCGATCAGGACCAAATTGAAGAACGATGTCGAAGGGTTTAAGACAACCAGCTGTCCCAAATTTCAGCAAAATCGGATAATAAATGCGGCTTTTATGGGCCTAAGACCCAAAATCTTAGGATCGGTCTATATGGCAGCTATATCCAAACCTGAACCGATCAAGGCCAAATTGAAGAAAAATGTCGAGGAGCCTAAGACAATCAGCTGTCCCAAATTTTAGCAAAATCGGACAATAAATGCGGCCTTAGAGCCTAAATCGGAGGATCGGTCTATATGACAGCTATATCCAAATCTGGACTGATCTGGGCCAAATTGAAGAAAGATTTCGAAGGGTCTAAGACAACCAGCTGTCCCAAATTTCAGCGAAATCGGATAATAAATGTGGCTTTTATGGCACTAAGACCCTGAATCGGCTGATCGGTCTATATGGGGGCTATATCAACATATAGTCCGATATAGCCCGTCTTCGAACTTAACCTGCTTATAGACAAAAAAAAGGAATCTGTGCACAATTTCAGCTCAATATCTTTATTTTTAAAGACTGTAGCGTGATTTCAACAGACAGACGGACGGACATTTCTAGATCGTCTTAGATTTTTACGCTGATCAAGAATATATATACTTTATAGGGTCGGAAATGGATATTTCGATGTGTTGCAATCGGAATGACAAAATGAATATACCCCCATCCTTTGGTGGTGGTTATACACATTTTTTAATGTGAACCTGGTTGCGTAATATTGTTGTTCATTTTAATGTATTCCTAAAATAAATATATCATACGCCCTCCTGTACCATCCATTATGATACAAACACGTACATATTTATCGATACAAATCTTATGTTTAATGTGGCTAGAACATTGTCATTAAGTTTAATTGATTTCGTTTTCCTTTGTAGTGACCCATTGGGCTTTGCAACGTACTTTTTGGTGGTAAAACCCTCACGGACATTATTAAATGCCATAAATCATTAAATTGATTAATAGACCCCGTGTTGCGTGCAATTTATTGATAGATGTTAATAGCATATGTTCACATACTCGTACGTCCAGGTCTGACTCTGGCGTACATGGCTTTATTTCCGCCTTCGACTTATTAAAAATGATGTATGTGCTACTTATGTACACACCATGGGTGTGAGATATGAATTTTATGAAACAAATATTGTTGGCATGGCTCTGCCACTGATAACACAAAACTCTTCATTAGAGAGTAATGAAAATGTCGATTAGGGAAATTGAATGTTCTAGCCGATAGGTTAGGACAATTTGACATAAAAATATGAGGCGCACGCACACTTAAATTATTAAAGACACAAAATACAGTGCTACAAAAAAGCAAAGCTAACACTTTGATTATAAGAAAAAAGTGACTTGTTCAAAATTTCAAGACCTGCAGAAATTAAAGCTTCTAGAAACAAACAAGGATAATCGCAAGACCGGTTTTTTTATGGGATCTATATCAGGTTAAAGACCTATTTGGAACATACTTAGAACAATTGTTGAAAACCGTTACAGACCACCGCATGAAAAATTTCAGCCAAATCGGATAAAAATTGCTGCTTGTAAGGGCTCAAGAAGACAAATCGGGAGATCGGTTTTTATGGGAGCTATATCAGGTTATAAAACGATTTGGATCGTACTTAGCACAGTTGTTAAAAGTCATAACAGAATAATGTCAGCAAAATTTCAGCCCAAATCGTGCAAAAGTTGCGGCTTGTAAGAACTCAAAAAGTCATATCGGGAGATCGGTTAATAAGGGACCTACATCAGGTTATAGACTGATTTGGACCGCGCTAGGCACAGTTGTAGGAAGTCATAACAGAACACCAACTGCAATATTTTAGCCAAATCGGAAAAAAATTGCGGCTTATAAGGGCTTAAGAAGTCAAATCGAGAAATCGGTTTATATGGGAGCTATATCAGGTTATAGACCGATTTGGACCGTACATTTCACAGTTGTTGGAAGTCATAACAGAACACTATTTGCAAAGTTTTAGCCAAATTGGACAAAAGTTGCGGCTTACAGGGGCTCAATAAGTCATATCGGAAGATCGGTTAATAATGGACCTACATCAGGTTATAGACTGTATAAAAAAGAGGAAACCAGGCATACTGGAGAGAACCTCGCCCATTATTCTCGTATTTGTGGGGCAATGACACGAAGGGTGCTCGAACGTCTCCAACTCCTCCACGTCATCGCACACCCTGCAAAAGGTGGATGTCAGATATTGGTTGTCAACTTGAGCCAAATTTCAGCTAAATCAGATGAAAATTAAGCTCTATAGGGGCTCAAGAAGTCAAAACTGGATATAGGTTTATATGGATGCTATATCAATGTATGGACTAATTTGGACCACACTCGGCACGGGTGTTGGCTGTCAGAAAAGAAGTCTTTGTGTCAAATGGTATGAAAATTGAGTCTTCTACGGGCTCAGAAGTCAAAACCGGGGATGGGTTTATATGAAGACTATATTAGTTATTATGGGTTGCCCAAAATGTAATTGCGGATTTTTCATATTGTCGGCGTTGACAAAGTTTTTCACAGCTTGTGACTCTGTAATTGCATTCTTTCTTCTGTCAGTTATCAGCTGCTACTTTTAGCTTGCTTTAGAAAAAAAGTGTAAAAAAAGTATATTTGATTAAAGTTCATTCAAAGTTTTATTAAAAATGCATTTACTTTCTTTTAAAAAATCCGCAATTACTTTCTGGGCAACCCAATAGATCGATTCATAGCAGAGATATACTCACCAACCTACAGCAAAAAGAAGTATCGGTGCAAAATTTTAAGTTTTAAGTGGAGGGACGGACGGAGGGACGGACGGAGGGACGGACGGAGGGACGGACGGAGGGACGGACGGAGGGACGGACGGAGGGACGGACGGAGGGACGGACGGAGGGACGGACGGAGGGACGGACGGAGGGACGGACGGAGGGACGGACGGAGGGACGGACGGAGGGACGGACGGAGGGACGGACGGAGGGACGGACGGAGGGACGGACGGAGGGACGGACGGAGGGACGGACGGAGGGACGGACGGAGGGACGGACGGAGGGACGGACGGAGGGACGGACGGAGGGACGGACGGAGGGACGGACGGAGGGACGGACGGAGGGACGGACGGAGGGACGGACGGAGGGACGGACGGAGGGACGGACGGAGGGACGGACGGAGGGACGGACGGAGGGACGGACGGAGGGACGGACGGAGGGACGGACGGAGGGACGGACGGAGGGACGGACGGAGGGACGGACGGAGGGACGGACGGAGGGACGGACGGAGGGACGGACGGAGGGACGGACGGAGGGACGGACGGAGGGACGGACGGAGGGACGGACGGAGGGACGGACGGAGGGACGGACGGAGGGACGGACGGAGGGACGGACGGAGGGACGGACGGAGGGACGGACGGAGGGACGGACGGAGGGACGGACGGAGGGACGGACGGAGGGACGGACGGAGGGACGGACGGAGGGACGGACGGAGGGACGGACGGAGGGACGGACGGAGGGACGGACGGAGGGACGGACGGAGGGACGGACGGAGGGACGGACGGAGGGACGGACGGAGGGACGGACGGAGGGACGGACGGAGGGACGGACGGAGGGACGGACGGAGGGACGGACGGAGGGACGGACGGAGGGACGGACGGAGGGACGGACGGAGGGACGTGGGAACGAACAGAGAGTGGATGTACATGGCTAGATCGACTCAGAATGTAAAAACTATCAAGAATATATCTTCTTTATAGGGACGAAGGTAAAAGTTTCGAATTGCTACCAGAGGAATGACTCAAATAGTACACCTCCCAACCTATGATGGTGCATATAACATGCAAAAACGCATACGGTTCGGACGTTTCGAATTAGGAATAGCCATCAGCATGAAAATTATACCCACCACCATAGGATGGGGATATACTAACCTAGTCATTCCGTTTGTAATACCTCTAAATATTGATCTAGGACCCCATAAAGTACATATTGGGTTGCCCAAAAAGTAATTGCGGATTTTTCATATAGTCGGCGTTGACAAATTTTTTCACAGCTTGTGACTGTGTAATTGCATTCTTTCTTCTGTCAGTTATTAGCTGTTACTTTTAGCTTGCTTTAGAAAAAAAGTGTAAAAAAAGTGTAAAAAAGGTATATTTGATTAAAGTTCATTCTAAGTTTTATTAAAACTGCATTTACTTTCTTTTAAAAAATCCTCAATTACTTTTTGGGCAACTCAATATATTCTTGATCGTCTCCACGTTCTAAGTCGATCTAGCAATGTCCGTCAGTCCGTCTGTCGAAATCTCGATAGGGATAGAACGCGTGAAGCTAGCGGCTTGAAATTTTGTACAGATACTTTAAATTAATGTAGGTCATTGGGGATTGCAAATGGCTCGTATCGGTTCAGATTTGGATATAGCTCCCATATAAACCGATCACCCTATTTGATTTCTTGAGCCCCTGGAAGCCTCAATTTTTGTCCGATTTGGCTGAAGTTTTGCTCATAGTGTTCTGCGGCTTTTAAAGTCCCCATGTAGACCGATCTCCCTGTTTTAGGTCTTTTGATGATTTTACAAATTTTTGGTACTGTGAGTGGTATTAAGAACCCACTATGCATCTCGGGTATGATCTAGATCGGATAATATTTTAATATGGTCCCAAACATATCCATCCACACACATGGCATTACTAAACTGATTTCGCTGAAATATGATACCTTGAATTGTGCAAAGACCTCCAATGTACGTGCCGACTATTGTCTAGATTGGACTCTATCTTGATATAGCTCTTACATAGACCGTTCCGCAGATTTAAGGCCTTTAAGGAAATTTTACACACTGAGCTGCTGGTTGAAGATCTTTCTGCCATAACTGACTTATTTATTATCCAATTTTGGTAAGGCATCTATTGACAAGTCCTTTGAACGAGAAAGGGGATTTTTTCTGAAATTTCCACATAGAAAACAAATTATGAAAATGTTTATTTCTTGAAAATTAAAATTGCCAACAAAGTTTCTAATTAAAATCAAGTGTTTAATTCAAATTATCTTCTCTCCCTGAATGGTGTTACAAAACAAAAATTCCATGAAATTTCAAAATCAAAGGCAAGCCCTGTGTTCCATCTCTAGTATTTCTTCGAAATTTGTATCCCTTATCACTTGTACATTTTTTTTTTGACCAAGTCAAAACCACTGATATCTGTAAAGCACCCACAGTGTCCTAATTTCATTTTACTTTAAAAAGTGTCACATTTAATTTTTGTCATTTTAGTTTATTAGCCTCCCAGTGCCATACCGATACATGTTGCCTGGCCAAGCCAAGCAAAAAAAAAAAAAAAATGAAAGGCCAACGCACACACACTCAGAAAAATTCCCAAAAATCCAATGAGGGATTTTTAAATAAGTATCATTAAATTTAATTATCCTATGGCCCTTTGGTAACACAAACCACATGTTCTGCTTTCCTCAACCCTATTATCGATGGCCTACTTGGTTAGACAGAATTAATTTCTATTAGCCATCCAATACATGGCTGAAAAGTTTTCTTGCTGCCATTCGCAGTTAAATGTTCATAGGGTCTGTGGTGCTGTCTTTTAGCCTTTCTTTCCTTTAAATGGCCTAAGGGGGACCAAAGGAAAGGTAAGGTAAAAAGTTTTTCTTCCATAATAAAAACAACATTGATGGCGGTAGCCAAAACAACTACAGCAACAACAACAACAACAACAACGTTAGCAAAAACAGCAAGAGAAACCATAAGCATTGAAGCAGAATCAATAAAAAATGAGGACTCACACACACACACACACACACAGCAAGCGAAGGATAAGCACATACGCAAGTGAGCAAACTTTTGGTCCTTTTAAATCAGACCCAAATCAACTGAGCTAACATTTACTTAACCCGACCTACATGAGAAAACGACCACCAATGGGCCAACAAACCAAAAAAAAAAAAAATAAAGAAAAGACCATACTGCACTAGGAAATGGCCCGGGGAACCATAGTAGTAGTAAAGTCCAAAGAATAAAAACCGAAGCCAAACGAAAAGAAAGAAGACAACCTGCAATCGAAAAGTAGAGTTTCCCAAAAAAAAAAAAAAATAGAAAATGGTTTACCAAGTGTGAGAAAGTTTGGCCACACACAACCGAGATAGACTAAACCAGGTACCAATGCCATCCCTTATGCTACATACAGCATGCATCTGCTCCTCATCCTCCTTCATTAATGATGCCAACTAAAGTGTAACTATAATGAATCTATTGAATTTGCTAACGAATGTCAATAGAAGGGGTTCTGAATTGCTTTTTATACTTTCTAAAGATCAATAGTAGACGATTGATGTTAAAGAGCAAATATTGAAAGCCCAACATATTTGGTGATATGATGTGTTGTTAAAAACTTGGATTTAATAAACGAGAATTTAAGAAAGTACCATAATAGCAAGGTGCTGAATTTATGGTGTATCTAGAAACCAAGATTAATGCTTCGGTATATTTGAATTTAGGAAAAAAACAACAACAACAACACTGCGAACACAAACAGCAAAATCAGCAGAGGTCAGTCCAAATACCCAAACTCTCTTACTGGTTGAAATTTCTTTGTGAATTGAAAGTTTGTCCAACATTCTATGCAGGAACAGCAGGTATACTTCTCTAACAACAATGAGTGTTGTCCGATACTAGTTTAAGCTCAGCGATAAAATATCTACTCTTTATTAGTGAGTCGGAATGGCTTGCCGAAGAGCGATACCTATTGTAGAGAAGTTTACACGGCTGATTATAATACGTAAATAACCTCACAAGTTTATCTAGCACTACGATATAAACCAAATGCCTGATTAGACTTCTTAAGCCTCTACAGGGCCCTTCCAGCTGGCCCTGTGTGCTTCTCTATACCCCAAAGTCGCTTTTTATACCCTACACCAACCATGTGGTCCAGGGTATTATAACTTTTTGCATTTGTTTGCAACGCTTAGATGGAGAAGAGCTTGACCCATTCGGACCGAACGGCGCACAGTGTTGCTCTGGTGCACAGAAATGCAAAAGTCAAAAATGAAAATTGTTATAAAATTTTGTAATAATCTTTTAAAAAACCCCTTAAAAAAAAGTTTAAAAAAGAAGCTAAATTTCAGCTTCAAGAACTTGCAACAAAATTCAATGTTTTTGATTATTTTGTAAAAAATGATTTCGGCCCATTTTTGGAAACAAAAATGTTCCCAGCAAATCTGTAAAACGGTAAACACAATTCAGGGATGAAATCTTAAGTTAAAGTAAACGCCTTCTACAGGCTTCAGAAATCAAATCAAGAAATTGGTTTATATGGGAGCTATATGTCGTTATATTTCGATTTGGACCATACTTGACGTAGTCTTCGAGAGTCACAGCAGAAGTCATTGCGCAAAGTTTCAGCCAAATAGGATAATAATTGCACCCTCTGGAGGCTTAAAATGTTAAATCGAGAGTTCGGTTTAAATGGAGCTTAATCAGCCTATGCACCGATTTGGACCAAACTTCACTTTTTATACCCACCACCGAAGGATGGGGGTATATTCATTTTGTCATTCCGTTTGCAACACATCGAAATATCCATTTCCGACCCTACAGAGTATAAATATTCTTGATCAGCGTAAAAATCTAAGACGATCTAGACATGTCCGTCCGTCTGTGCGTTGAAATCACGCTACAGTCTTCAAAAATGGAGATATTGAGCTGAAACTTTGCACAGATTCTTTTTTTGTCCATAAGCAGGTTAAGTTCGAAGATGGGCTACATCGGACTATATCTTGTTATAGCCCCCATATAGACCGATCCTCCGATTTAGGGTCTTAGGTCCATAAAAGCCACATTTATTATCCGATTTTGCTGAAGTTTGAGACAGTGAGTTGCGTTAGGCTCTTCGACATCCTTAGTCAATTTGGCCCAGATCGGTTCAGATTTGGATATAGCTGCCATATATACCGATCCTTCGATTTAGGGTGTTAGGCCCATAAAAGCCCCGTTTATTTTCCGATTTTGCTGAAATTTGGGACAGTGAGTTGTGTTAGGCTCTTCGATATCCTTCGTTAATTTGACTCAGATCGGTTCAGATTTGGATATAGCTGCCATATAGACCGATCCTTCGATTTAGAGTCTTAGGCCCATAAAAGCAACATTTATTATCCGATTTTCCTGAAATTTGGGACGTGGAGTTGTGTAAGGCCCTTCGATATTTTTCGCCAATTTGGCTCAGATCGGTCTAGATTTGGATATAGCTGCCATATAGACCGATCCTCCGATTTGGGGTCTTAGGCCCATAAAAGCAACATTTATTATCCGATTTTGCTAAAATTTGGGACAGTGAGTTGTCTTAGGCCCTTCGATGTCCTTCATCAATTTGGTTCAGATCGGTCCAAATTTGGATATAGCTGCCATATAGACCGATCCTCCGATTTAGGGTCTTAGGCCCATAAAAGCAACATTTATTATCCGATTTTCCTGAAATTCGGGACAGTGAGTTGGGTTAGGCCCGTTGACATCCTACGTCAATTTGGCTCAGATCGGTTCAGATTTGGATATAGCTGCCATATAGACCGATCCCCTGATTTAGGGTCTTAGGCCCACAAAAGCCACATTTATTATCCGATTTTGCTGAAATTTAGGACAGTGAGTTGTGTTAGTCCCCTCGACATTTTTCGTCAGTTTGGCCCAGATCGGTTCAGATTTGGATATAGCTGCCATATAGACCGATGCCAAAAGCCACATTTATTATCCGATTTTGCTGAAATTTGGGACAGTGAGTTGTGCAAATCCCCTCGACATCCTTCGTCAATTTGGCTCAGATCGGTTCAGATTTGGATATAGCTGCCTTATAGACCGATCCTCCGATTTAGGGTCTTAGGCCCATAAAAGCCACATTTATTGTCCGATGTCGCCGAAATTTGGGACAGTGAGTTAAGTTAAACCCCTTGACATACTTCTGCATTATGGCCCAAATGGGTCCAGATTTGGATATAGATGCCATATAGACCGATATATCGATTTAAAGTCTTGGCCTCATAAAAGGCGCATTTATAACTAGATGTCACTGAAATCTGACACAGTGGCTTATGTTACGCTCTTCGACATCTGTGTCGTATATGGTTCAGATCGGTTTATTTTTAGATATAGTTGCTAAAAAGATCAACATTTTGTATTAGTATATGGTCCAAATCGAAACATATATCGATATAACTGCTATGAGATATAAGTAATGCAATTTTCACAGGATTTGGATGAAATGTGATTTACATATATACCCAAGGTGATGGGTATCCAAAGTTCGGCCCGGCCGAACTTCAAGCCTTTTTACTTGTTAGTACTTTGTCTGGAATCGCAGTCGAGATAATTTTTCGACTCCCACTCCGGGCAAAATTGCTCGACACCGACTCCATAGACCTGCTTATATCAACTTTGATATAGAAACTAAAAAAAACATCGACTGTATCGTACTTTACTTCATATAAAGTACTGCAAACTATAGAGAGATTACATTCATACAGAAGATTGCGGCTCAAAATTCTTCGAATTCTACACTGCAAAATACTTCAAGTGTTACAAAACAAATTGCAAAATATTATATGAATGCTGCCGGCTTCCTAGGTGGTGGATAATAATCGAATTGTCAAGAAAACAAGTAAAAAGGCGTTAAGTTCGGCCGGGCTGAACTTTGGATACCCACCACCTCGGGTATATATATAAACCACCTTTCGTCAAATCCGGGGAAAAATGTATTCCTTATGACCCCTAGCAGCTATATAGAAATATGTTCCGATTTGAACCAAATACTAATAAGTACAAGTCAGTGTTCAACTGTGTAAAACAAAAATTTTGCTCTTTTTAGTAGCTATATCTAAAAATAAACCGCTCTGAACCATAAACGACACGGACGTCGAAAAGCCTAGCATACGTCACTGTGTCAAATTTCAGTGAAATCGGATTATAAAAGCGCCTTTTATTGGGCCAAGGTTTTTCATCGAGGTATGGGTCTATAAGGCAGCTATATCCAAATCTGGACCGATTTCGACCAAGTTGCAGATACATGTCGAAGCGCCTAACACAACTCAATGTCCCAAATTTCGGCGAAATCGGACTATAAATGCGCCTTTTATGGCCCCAAAACTATAAATCAAGAGATCGGTCTATATTGCAGCTATATCCAAATCTGGACCTATCTGAGCCAAATTGAAAAATAATTTCGAAAGTTTTATCACAACTCACTGTCCCAAATTTCGGCGATATCGGACAATAAATGTGCCTTTTATGGGCTCAAAACCTTAAATCGAGAGATCGGTCTATATGGCAGCTATATCCAAATCTGAACCGATCTGAGCCAAATTGACAAATCATGTCGAAGGGCCTAACACAACTCACTGTCCCAAATTTCAGCAAAATCGGATAATAAATGTGGCTTTTATGGGCCTAAGACCCTAAATCGGCGGATCGGTCTATATGGGGGCTATATCTAGATATAGTCCGATTTGGCCCATCTTCGAACTTAACCTGCTTATGGACAAAAAAAGAATCTGTGCAAAGTTTTAGATCAATATCTCAATTTTTGAAGACTGTAGCGTGATTTCAACAGACAGACGGACAGACAGACGGACGGACATGTCTAGATCGTCTTAGATTTTTACGCTGATCAAGAATATATATATACTTTATAGGGTCGGAAATGGATATTTCGATGTGTTGCAAACGGAATGACAAAATGAATATACCCCCATCCTTCGGTGGTGGGTATAAAAATTCATTTAATCGAGATGTTGTCATAAACCAATGGACACATTGTTCCTCAAGGCCATTTGGATAATGTGTCATAAAATCGTAAAAATTAAATGTATGTTGTGGAAAAATTACTTCCCAATGATGTGTATTTTCTCACTAATCTTACGAATAAGACAAGTAATAGCAGTAGGACAATAAACATAATAATTACAATAATAATATACCCAACTGTAGGCCACTTCCATCACAATTTCCACTGTTGCAAGATGGAATGAAGAAATTTTCATTGCTCACTGACATCCATGGTGTACAAAGACTAAAATTGTGAGCTCTAATTTAAATTCTGGTTTTGGGAGGAAAAACTAATTTTAGTTAATGCCTAGTACTAGAGGATGTTGTTGTTGTTGTTGTTATTCATAATAAACGTTATGTTTAATTGGTCTCTTAGTAATTCGAGATGTAGCAGCTAGCCAAACAGCCAATTTCAAAATAACCATCCTCCACTTAGGGGCATTTTTTCCTACCAAGATTTGAACTTCCTTTTCCCTGGGATTGAAAGTAAACATGCGTGCTTGTATTTGGCATAGTGTGCTACTCTTCTATATCCATGTGTGTGTGTGTGTGTGTGCGTGGTGAGTCTGTGAGTTTCGGTTTACTCACTGGCTTATCCTAGAAATTAACACGTTCCCTTTATAGCGCAGAGACAAAAGAAAAATTCCGCCCCGCACTCTTGGCTGTTACAAAGGGATTATAGTTTATGGCTTTAATCAAATTACAAGCACCAATTCCCCCAAGGGACGGCGATAGTTTTATGATGCGGCACTGCCAGGCTAACAGACAAGGCCACAAACTTGGCCAAGTAAATACTTTATGCCTTTTATGACAAACAAGATGAACAAGATTTATTATCCCTGCAGATGAAATTTGATATTTGGCGGTAAGACAAAGAACAATATACAAAAATAAAAAAACAGAAAACAAGATTATGACAGCAAGTACTTTTTTATCTTCAATAGTAGATAATAAAACAATGATAGTTTTCAGTCTTTCTCTGAGTGTTGGTTAGTGCATGCGCGCGCGTGTGTGTGTGTGTGTGCTCCTTCATTTATATAAAACTTGTATTCGTTTATTTTTCTTGTATAGATGAATGACTACTAAATAGAATCCTTGCAATAAAATATGTTATTGTACCACAAAAACATATATTTTTTTATTTTACTGATTTCATTTAGTCGGATTAAGTATTTTTTTTTTTTTTTTATTCTTTTCTTGTGTATTTCAATTAACCACAAACTAAGCCAATTGTAAAGGGATTATTAATACCAATGGCAAAATCAATGAAATATGTTAATAGGATTTAATCGAAACGAAAAAGAAAGCATTGTAGATGAAACAAATTAAAAGCGGGCTCGGTTCGGCGAGACTAAATTTTGACGTTTTGATGTTGTGAGCCCTGGAAGCCACCAGTTTAATCTAGCAATTGATATAGTTGCCAAACAAATCTATTCCACTATTTGATTTCTTGAGGTTTTGACAAACAAAAGCGTGCTAAAATCGACCGGGCCAAATCTTGGGAACCCCCCACCATGGATTCTGCCAAAAATGTAGGGTTGTCCAAAAAGTAGTTGCGGATTTTTTAAAAGAAAGAAAATGCATTTTTAATAAAACTGTGAATGAACTTTAATCAAATATACTTTTTTACACTTTTTTTTCTAAAGCAAGCTAAAAGTAACAGCTGATAACTGACAGAAGAAAGAATACAATTACAGAGACACAAGCTGAGAAAAAATTTGTCAACGCCGACTATATGAAAAATCCGCAATTACTTTTTGGGCAACCCAATATACTAAGCAAATTTAGTTGAAGGGCATAATTTTATTCCACATACCAAACTTCTGCGAAACCAACAAAAATTAAAGTTTCTTATAACCGAACAAAGGTGATCGAGAAACCGGTTTATATGGGAGCTATATCAGGTTACAGATTGATTTGTACAGTAATTGGCACAGTTGTTGGAAGTCATAACACTGTTAGCTCGTTTTCCTTCCCACATACTCGGTGTTAATGAATCACGTCTCTAAAACCAACACAGCCAGCACATCGCCTTCGGCCTTCAGACATAAGAGCCGCTGAGCCCGTGAACACACCCACGTGCCGTCTGTCTACGACCATCAACTCGTCACTTAGTGCCGTACCCGCGCCGTGAAAGAATCACGTCTCCGAAACCAACATAGCCAGCACCTCGCCTTTGTCCTTCATATGTAAGAGCCGCTGAGCCCGCGAATACACCCTGTATTCTGCCTACGATCATCATCCTGTGATCTAGTGCCGTATCCGTGCGGTGAGAGAATCACGTCTTCGAACCAAACATAGCCAGCACCTAGCCCTTGTCCTCCAGACATATGAGCCCGCGAATACACCCACATGCCGTCTGCCTACTACCATCACCCCATGAGTTAGCGCCGAATCCACGCCGTGAGTGAGCCACGTCCCCGAGACAACATATCGCCTTTATCTTTCAGACATAAGACCCGCTGAGCCCTCGAATATACCCAAGTGCCGTCTGCCTACGACGATCACTCCGTGACTTAGCGCCGTACCCGTGCCGAGTGAATCACGTCACTGAAACCCACATAACCAGCTCCTCGCCTTTGTCCTTCAGACATAAGAGCCGCTGAGCCTACTCGTCGTTACAGCACTACATGCAAAACGGACAACAATTGATGCTTGTAAGGGCTTATGAAGACAAATCGGAAGATCGGTTTAAAGGGCAGCTATATCAGGATCTTGACCGATTTGAACCGTATATAACACAGTGCTTGAAAGTCATAACAGAACACTTTGTGCAAATTTTTAGCCAAATCGGATGAAAATTGCGTCTTCCAGGGATCAAGAAATCAAATCGGGAGATCGGTTTATATGGGAGTTATATCAGGTTATAGACCGATTTGGACCGTACTTGGCAAAGTTGTTAAAAATCATAGCATAAGACTATGAGCAAAATTTCAGCCAAATCGGAAAAAATTGAGACTTCCAGGGGCTCCAGAAGTCAAATCGGGAGATCGGTTTAAATGACAGCTATATCAGATTATAGATCGATTTGAACCATACCCAACACAGTCGTTGGAAGTCATAACAGAACACTACATGCAAAATTTCAGCCAAATAGGATAAAAATTGCGCCCTTTAGGATCTCAAGAAGTCAATTTGGGAGATCGGTTTATATGGGAGCTACATCAGGTTATAGACCGATTTCGACAGTACATAACACAGTTGTTGCAAGTAATAACAGAGCACTACATGCAAAATTTCAGCCAAATCGGACAAAAACTGCGCCATCCGGGGGCTCAAAAAGTCAAATCGGGTGGTCGATGTAAATGGCAGCTATATCTAAATCTTTACTGATATGGCCCATTTGCAATCTCCAATGTCCTACATCAATATTAGGTATCTGTGCAAAATTTCAAGTATCTAGCTTTACGCGTTGGACCGCTATCGCGATTTCGACAGACGGGTGGACATGCAGATTCAGTTCGAAGATAGTCTATATCCGACTATATCTTGATATAGACCGATCCGCCGATTTTGGGTCTTAGGCCCATAAAAGCAACATTTATTATGCGATTTTGCTACAATTTGGGAAAGTGAGTTGTGCAAGGCCAGTCGACATCCATCTTCAATTTGGCCCAGATCGGTTCAGATATGGATATAGCTGCCATATAGACCGATCTCATGATTAAATGTCTTGGGCCCATAAAAGGGGCATTTATTGTCCGATGTCGTCGAAATTTGGAACAGTACGTTGTGTAAGCCCCTTCAATAATCTTCTTTTCTGTGGTCCAGATCGGTCCAGATTTAGATATAACTGCCATATAGACCGATCTCACGATTTAAGATTTTGGGCCCATAAAAGGGGCATTTATTGTCCGATGTCATCGAAATTTCGAACAGAGAGTTAAGTTAGGCCCCTCGATTTCTTTCTGCAATATGGCACAGATCGGTCCAGATTTGGATATAGCAGCCATATAGACCGATCTCTCGATTTAAGGGTTTGGGCCCATAAAAGGCGCATTTATTGTCCGATTTCGCCGACATTTGGAACAATGAGTTGTGTTAGGCCTTGCGACATTCTTCTCCAATTTGGCCCATATCGATTCAAATTTGAATAAAGCTGCCTTATAGACCGATCTCTCGATTTTAGGTCTTAAGCCCATAAAAGGCACATTTATAATCCGATTTTGCCAAAATTGGGAACAGTACCTTATGTTAGGATTTTCGACATCCGTGTCCTATATGGTTCAGATCTGTCTATATTTGGATGTAGCTACCATAAAGACCAATATTTTGTCCCACAAAATTGAACAGTGACTTGTACTTGTTAGACTACTCAATATCCATGTCGAATTTGGTCCAAATCGGACCATATTTCGATGAAGCTGCTATGGGCCATATATTATGCGTTTTACCGGATTCTGACGAAAGGTGAATTAAAATATATATATCCGAGGGGGTGGGTATCCAAAGTTCGGCCCGGCCGAACTTAACGCCTTTTAACCTGTTTACGCAAGCAAAGGATAAAAGCAAAGAACTGCTATGGCATAGGAGCTATATCAACTTGTTGCATTGAATGTTTAAGGCCACAGTGTCTGTCGTTGTGTAAAATTTCAGCCAATTCGAATAAGAATTGCGCCCTTTAGGGGCTCAAGAAGTAAAATCGAGAGATCAGTTTATATGGGAGCTGTATCAGGCTATAGACCGATGCATACCATATTTGACACGTATGCTGAACGGTACGGGTTAAGTTCTTGAATAGGCCACATTGTTTTATATTTGGATATAGCTGCCATATTGATCGATACAGCGATTTGAGGTCGTAAGCCTATAACAGGCGCATTTATTACCTGATTTCGGCGAAATTTGGCATAATGAATTTTAAAAGAACAGCGGATATTCAAACCAAAAATGGCCCAGATAGGAACATATTTGGTTATTGCCTGCATATATTGGGTTGCCCAAAAAGTAATTGCGGATGCATTAAATGCATTTTTAATAAAACTTAGAATGAACTTTAATCAAATATACTTTCTTTACACTTTTTTTCTAAAGCAAGCTAAAAGTAACAGCTGATAACTGACAGAAGAAAGAATGCAATTACAGAGTCACAAGCTGTGAAAAAATTTGTCAACGCCGACTATATGAAAAATCCGCAATTACTTTTTGGGCAACCCAATAACTTTTGATAATAATTATATCCAGGGTGGTGGGTATCAAAAGTTCGGCACGGCTGAACTTAATGCGTTTTCACTTGTTCTTACACCTAAGACACCTGATATATGACCCCAAGTTTGGATGCCAGGTTCATCCAATCTTGTGGTGGGGATTATAAAAATTTTTCATATTTAAAACTTTAAACTTAAATATAAACATGAAGTTTGTTCGTTAAAATTAAGTTTCAACAAGAATTGAACACATCTCCCGTATTAATCGCACATTTTTCCCCCATAAAACTTCCCCACAGCTTAAATTATCCACTGATTCAACTCGTCTAAATATTACATCACCGGTAAAGTTTATATCAACTCTATAATTCATCCATCTGCCTCCCCTTTTGCCAATGTTGCTTATTGCCCTTAGCAAATTAGTCTTTACAATAATTTTGCATAGCTTCGCCAATGTCCTCATTGACCCACTTATTGGGGAAACTAATGTTAATAAAGCCATAGTTATATAAACACAGGCGAGATTTATTTGCCATTAAATAAACTTTACCTCCATGCATGTTCATTAATTAATTAAATAACAGCGATGCACAGCTACAGAGTATGAAATAATATTAAGGAAGAGGGGAGGTAAAGTGAATCAAAGTTTAGATGGTAGAATATTGACTTTAAGTTCTCCAATTGGTTCAAATCATTAATGTAGAATCTCATACCTTAAATGACACCATGCGAAAAGCGATTGGCAATTGCAATGCTGTCTGACTGTCCATCTGAATGTTAGTCTGTTTATAATTGTAATCCAGAAGCAGGTTGTCTTAATGAACATTTTTCAAATGCTACAACCTATCCTAGGCCTTGGTTAGTTTATTTAAGGTGGCAATGAACTAGCAACCTTTGTTAGGTTAGGTTTAAGTGGTAGTCTGCCATTACATTCGGTTAGACGTTTTCGATCATTGTCATACCACAGAAATAGAAGAAGAAAGATGCCTTCTTGCTCCTACCGTTGAACCATCCAGATCGCTTAAAAAAGTCCAACAGCTTGCGAACGTTCACATCCGCTAAAACAGACGGGTTCTCAAAGAAATGAGAACCTAAAGTGAAACCTGACTGCCAAAGCGGGACACACACACAGAAGGTGTTCAATAGTCTATTCTTCTTCGATTTCCTCACAACTTCTACAAAAGTCGTTACTGGCAACCTTCAGTCTGTCAGCATGTTTAGCAACCTGTCATGACGGACACAGTTACTGAGACGTCTGTTCTACCCAGTGACAGCAAAGTCTATATTAGGCCACATAGTTCTGAAATGCTCACATCCCCCTCTTTGTGATCATCTACCATTCGGGCCTGATCCTGAGAACCTAGCGTACATGTTGCTAGAGGCATACCTACAGATTTTAGTTTCCCTGGAAAGTGTAGGGTATTTCCTAGTCTCGCAAGCTCGTCCGCTTTACAATTCCCTGGGATTTCTCTGAGGCCCGTCATCCAAAACAGGTGAATTTTGAACTGTTCAGAAATACGTCTGAGAAGATATTTATTATGCTAAACCTCGTTATGACATTATATCTTAGCCATTCCACCACTTCCTTCATTGTAAGGTTCGAAAAGCGTCTGGCAGCCGCATTTGCCAATCGCTTCACTCTTAGACCTCTGGTGCATTGTGTTCGTACTAGAAAGAGATGCAATCAAAGAGAGAGAGAGAGGGAGAGAGAGACGAAAGTATGTAGAG
Organism: Stomoxys calcitrans; assembly: GCF_963082655.1. Taxonomy (NCBI): domain Eukaryota; kingdom Metazoa; phylum Arthropoda; class Insecta; order Diptera; family Muscidae; genus Stomoxys; species Stomoxys calcitrans. The sequence goes on from NC_081553.1 coordinate 206,299,101, forward strand.
AAAGAGACAGATAAACCAAAAGCCGGCATGGAAGCCAAAATAAGTCTTATCGACTCATCAATTATACCAAACCCTTACCGAATTCCCGAAAGACTCGGGAAGTCGGAAGACTGTAGAGAGCTCAGTGAAGAGAAGCTCATAATACTACGCCTTCTCCCCGCCATCACCGGGCATTGACATATCAGATGCTCGATCGTCTTCAACTCCTTCTCATCCCCACAGGCCCTGCAGAAAATCTCATCGCCCCAATCCCATTGCGATCTCAAATAGTCGTTCAGGACCACCCACCCACAATCCCACTCCCACCCACAATCCAAGGTCGCGATTCCCCATCCTACGGGATGCTTCTAACATCTACCGATAAGCCTGAGCATCATATAACCCACAGCCAGGGCTCTCAGCCTCTGACTCAGGATGGATCGGAATCGGATGGATGAGAATCGGAAAAAACTCAGCCTGAAACACACTGCACCACTCCAGAACTCTATGTGACTCCCCAATTCCTGGGGATTCAACGAAAACATCCCCCATCCTGCTTTGACCCACCCGTGAATACAAAGGGAACCAAGAAGGGCGGAAACCTTGGTTTGAAGCAACTTAATTCGGAAATCATAGATCCATTCTGTTCGTCCTAGAAGAAGGAAGAATAGAAATCCAATAAAATCGCATTAAGTTCGAACTTTGTATTTCCGCCACCATGGATATATTGGGTTGCCCAAAAAGTAATTGCGGATTTTTTAAAAGAAAGTAAATGCATTTTTAATAAAACTTAGAATGAACTTTAATCAAATATACATTTTTTCAATTTTTTTTTAAAGCAAGCTAAAAGTAACAGCTGATAACTGACAGAAGAAAGAATGCAATTACAGAGTCACAAGCTGTGAAAAAATTTGTCAACGCCGACTATATGAAAAATCCGCAATTACTTCTTGGGCAACCCAATATTTGTCATAACTCTACCACATCCATTTTAATATGCAAATATGGGCCAATCTGTATCAGATTTGGTTCAGGTGTCGAGAAACTTTATACATGTCACAGTTTTCATTTTGAGCGAAATCGAGTACTAATGAAGCTTTTGTGGGATAAGACCTTAAATCAGCAGATCGGTCTATTGCAAAAGGAGCAGGGTCAAACTTTCACATATCAATGAGTGCAGTCCGAGTCAAGTTTAAGCTCCGGACGGCGTGCCGCAGGGCGACACTTCTTTGGAGAGAAGTTTTGCGTGGCATAGTACCTCACAAATGTTGCCAGCATTTGGAGGGGAAAACCACCGCTGAAAATTTTTTCTCGCCAGGACACGAACCCAGGCGTTTAGCGTCATAGGCGGACACGCTTACCTCGGCGCTACGATGGCCTCCATATTCGGTTCGGATATCGGATAGCCTAGTCCAACCCACTGTTGAAAATTTTAGCGCAATCGGTTTATAAATGAGCCTTTAAGAAACCCCAATCGACCGATTGCCTTTTATGGCACCTATGTCCCAATACTCATGTCCAAATTACAGTTTCACCTTTCAGCGAAATCAGTTAATAAATGGGGCTTTTATTGCCTTAAGACCTTAAGTCGTCAGAAAATTCTACATGGCTGCTTTATCTAAATTTTATGCGAGCCGGATGTGGTCCTTATACAGCTTATTATTCATAATTTCAGCAAAGTGGGATAATAAATGTGCCTTTATGGACTTATCAACAGTCCCAATAATGTATATATATTCTTGATTGTCATGACGTAAAGTCGATCTAACCATGTCTATCCGTCTGTCTGTCCGTCAGTCCGTCTGTCGAAAGGTCGCTATCTTTCGAATGAGTAAAACTAGACGCTTAAAATTTTGCACAAATACTACTTTTTATACCCACCACCGACGGATGGGGGTATATTCATTTTGTCATTCCGTTTGCAACACATCGAAATATCCATTTTCGACCCTATAATGTATATATATTCTTGATCAGCGTAAAAATCTAAGACGATCTAGACATGTCCGTCCGTATGTCTGTTGAAATCACGCTACAGTCTTCAAAAATAGAGATATTGAGCTGAAATTTCTCACAGATTCTTTTTTTGTCCATAAGCAGGTTAAGTTCGAAGATGGGCTATATCTGACTATATCTTGATATAGCCCCCATATAGACCGATCCGCCGATTTAGGGTCTTAGGCCAATAAAAGCCACATTTATTATCCGATTTTGTTGAAATTTGGGACAGTGAGTTGTTTTAGGCCCTTCGACATCCTCCGCCAATTTGGCTCAGATCGGTAAACATTTGGATATAGCTGCGATATAAACCGATCCTCCAATTTAGGGTCTTAGGCCCATAACAACCACATTTATTATCCGATTTTGCTGAAATTTGGGACAGTGAGTTATGTTAGGCCCTTCAATATCCTCCGTCAATATGGCCTAGATCGGTTCAGATTTGGATATAGCTGCCATAAAGACCGATCCTCCAATTTAGGGTCTTAGGCCCATAAAAGCCGTAATTATTATCGCATTTTGCTGAAATTTGGGACAATGAGTTGTGTTAGCCCCTTCGACATCTTTCTTCAATTTGGTCCAGATCGGTTCAGATTTGGATATAGCTGCCATATAGACCGATTTCTTGATTTACGATTTTGGGCCCATAAAATGCTCATTTATTGTCCGATGTCGCCGAAATTTGGGACAGTGAGTTAGGTAGTAAGGGCCTTGACATACTTCTGCAATATCGCACAGATCGGTCCAGATTTGGATGTAGCTGCCATATAGACCGCATTTATTGTACGATTTCGCCGAAATTTTGGACAGTGCTTTGTGTTATGCTCTTCGACATTTTTATGCAACTTGGCCCAAATCAGTCCAGATTTGGATATAGCTGCCATGTAGACCGATATCTCGATTTAAAGTTTTGGCCCCCTAAAAGGCGCATTTACAATCCGATTTCACTGAAGTTTGACACAGTGTCTTACATTAGGCTTTTCGACATCCGTATCGTATATAGTTCAGATCGGTTTATTTTTTTTTAGATTAAGCTAGTATACTTATTAGTATTTGGTCCATATCGGAACCTATTTTGATATAACTGATATGGGACATAAGGTATGAAATTTTCACCGAATTTTGATAAAAGGTGGTTTACATATATACCCGAGGTGGTGGGTATCCAAAGTTCTGCCCGGCCGAACTTAACGCCTTTTTACTTGTTATTATACAGGTCGGTTGGGATTGTAAATGGTACAAATTGGCCCATGTATTGATATAGCTGCCATATTAACCGAACTTGGGTCTTAACTTCTTGAGCCTCTAGAATCAGCAATTCCTATTCAATTTGGCTGAAATTTTGCACATATCGTTGTGGAATGAAGTATAGTCTAAATCAGTCTATACTCTGATATAGCCGCCATATAAACCGATCTCCCGATTAGACTTCTTGAGCTTCTACAGGCCGCAATTCTTATACAATTTGGTTGAAATTTTGTATATGCCGTTTTGGTATAACTTCCAGTAGCCACATCTAGACCATCTGTCTGCCTTGGTGACCATCTATCATTCGTTGCCCTTCAGGTCTGATCCTGAAGACTTATCTTACATGTCGATAGAGACATACCCACAGATTCCAGTTCCCCTAGAATATGTAAGGTCGTTCCTAGTATCGCAAGGTAATCCGCTTTACAATCCCCTGGGATATCTCTGTGACCCGGCATCCAGAACCGGTCAATTTTTAGCTGTTCAGCCATCTCGTTGAGAGATCTGGGACTGATAAGCGAATTTGCACAAATCTTTGAGTACGCAAACACACTTACTGTTGTACATCAGCTCTATTAGTTAAAATTTTAACCAAGTTTATTAGAATATATTGATCAAAATTTCAGTAAATTTATAAAATATCACCGAGGTCTCTTTAGATGGCATTTTTTTTGTTTTTGATTAATAGTAGTAGAAGGTACATCAAGTGATGTAACATATGCCACTTATACCCACCCCAATCACAAAAATACATTGACAGACCGACAGAGGGAACCAGTAAGTTATTCTTTGTCGATCAGTGTACATAGAACAATATTTCAAGATTTTACAACCGAAATAAGAAGGTCAACAAGTAAAAGCGTGCTAAGTTCGGACTGGCCGAATCTTACATACCTTCCACCATGGATCGCATTTGCCGAGTTCTTCTCCCGGCATCTCTTCTTAGGCAAAAAAGGATATAAGAAAAGATTTGCTCTACTATTATTATATTACTACATGTTGGGGACCTGTATAAAATGTCAGCCAATTCGAATAAGAATTGCGCCCTTTGGGAGCTCAAGAAGTAAAATAGAGAGATCGATTTATATGGGAGCTGTATCGGACTATAGACCGATTCAGACCATAATAAACACGTATGTTGATGGTCATGAGAGAATCCGTAGTACATAATTTCAGGCAAATCGGATAATAATTGCGACCTCTACAGGCTCAAGAAGTCAAGATCCCAGATCGGTTTATATGACAGCTATATCAGGTTATGAACCGATTAGAACCATACTTGGCACAGTTATTGGATATTATAAATAATTAAACACGTCGTGCCAAAATTCATTCAAATCGGATGGGAATTGGGCCCTCTAGAGGCTCAAGAAGTCAAGACAAAAGATCAGTTTATATGACAACTATATCAGGTTATTGACCGATTTGAACTATACTTGGCACAGTTGTTGGATATCATAACAAAACACGTCGTGCAAAATTTCATTCCAATCGGATAAGAATTGCACACTCTAGAAGCTCAAGAAGTCAAGACCCATGATCGGTTGATATGGCAGCTATATTAGGTTATGGACCGATTTGAACTATACTCGGCACAGTTGTTGGATATCATAACAAAACACGTCGTGCAAAATTTCATTCCAATCGGATAAGAATTGCGCCCTCTAGAGGCTCAAGAAGTCTAGACCCAAGATCGGTTTATATGGCAGCTATATAAGGTTATGAACCGATGTGAACCACACTTGACATAATTATTGGATATCATAACAAAACACGTCGTGCAAAATTTCATTCCAATCGGATAAGAATTGCGCACTCTAGAGGCTCAAGAAGTCAAGACCCAAGATCGGTTTATATGGCAGCTATATCAGGTTATGAACCGATTTGAACCATACTTGGCACAAATGTTGGAAGTCATAGCGAAACACGTCGTGAAAAATTTCATTTCAATTGGATAAGAATAGCGCACTCTAGAGGCTCAAGAAATCAAGACCCAAGATCGGTTTATATGGCAGCTATATCAGGTTATAGACCGATTTAAACCATACTTGGCACAGTTGTTGGATATCATATCAAAACACGTAGTGCAAAATTTCATTCCAATCGGATAAGAAATGCGCACTCTAGAGGCTCAAGAAGTCAAGACCCAAGATCGGTTTATATGGCAGCTATATCAAAACATGGACCGATATGGCCCATTTACAATACCAACCGACCTACACTAATAAGAAGTATTTGTGCAAAATTTCAAGCGGCTAGCTGTACTCCTTCCGAAGTTAGCGTGCTTTCGACAGACAGACGGACGGACGGACGGACAGACGGACGGACATGGCTAGATCGACATAAAATGTCGCGACGATCAAGAATATATATACTTTATGGGGTCTCAGACGAATATTTCGTGTAGTTACAAACAGAATGACGATATTAGTATACCCCCCATCTTATGGTGGAGGGTATAATAAACCCCCATTCTATGCTGGTTGGTAACGTAAGTGACTATGTGTGTGCAATGTGTACTCCACCTTAATATTCAAGCCATTTGCAACTTTGTCCAAGCCATTAGCCATAATAAAGATATTATGTTAATTTTTTTTCATTATTTACTAAAACGCCTAATTAATTTATCAAATTGGGACAGAAATAAAAAAACGGACATCGATTAATGATGTATCTTTGATTTATAGTAGCACAGTTTTTCTGAAGCGATACATTTGATATATGCTCAACATGTCATTGAATACAAGTTAAAATTTAATTAAGCATGGTCAGGGTTTTAGCAAGAGGGTTATTCATTGCAACAGCTTTTGGGGTAAATGAACTAAAAAGTTCATTAGCCTACAGAAGCTATTATTTCTTGGGGCTTATTTAAGAAACCTTTGATTTCCTCTTTAGCCTCAAGTGTTCTTTGACATCAAAGTGAGTTTTGCCGGTTTCCAATGTTCTTTCTTAGCAATGGATTGCTTTGCTCTTAATATTTGGTTTTTGTTTTTTTTTTTTTTTGTATCCCTTTGCTATGCTTCAGTTTGACTAGAAATGCCTTTTGCAACATTTCAATGCTCATTATGGTCAAAAGGTATAAAAACCTCAATACCTTCTAAATGACTAATTGCTCTCATTACTGAACATATTTCATGAAGTTTTAACAATAATTATTCCAAGTGTATAAGCATCGTCAGGGTTATGCTAAAAATGGCTTTCCAATTTTGGGTCACGAATTCCTTAAATCCCACTTGTTTAACTGAAGTATGATGGCGCAGCATAGGGCATTCAAATATTCACTCAAGGAATCAACATTTCTCCTTAGCAAAAAATGCTAAAAAAAATCTTTCCTTGCAGCCCTTTCAAAGGAAAATCGTATTCATCCATTTTAATCAGAACGACTTCAATCACTGCTGCGTTCTATTCGCTTGGTTTTAAGGGAATTCAAGTGAACGCTTGGCAACGGGCTGCTTGCTGCTAATGCCGTTGGAGCCTCGTGAAGCAGCGTCTTGGCTGGCTGGCTGGAGACGCTGCCATGTAGTTTGCGGATGAATGAAAATGTGTTTGTTTATTTTCTTGTTCCTTTTTGGTAAAGCAATGTGTTTTTTTTTTGTTTTCTTTTGGGGTTCACTTTTCTTGGGATTTCCTTGGGTTTTCCTTTTAGCTCCATTTCTCTTTCATTTGAGGTGGGGGAAATGAAATTGTTGAAAAGTGAAATTGTTCCAAATTGTGGCTGATGTTGTATCCGCAACACAGAAGCAGCCAAAGCAACGAAGTGGTTTATTTATGCTTTCTTTTTTTTTGGGGGGGGGGGGGGGTTTATTTTTTCATCATAGTTTAGCTAAGTTAGGTTTGATGCATAGAAGTATTTATAATAACACATATGGATATTAGAGTGCTTTAAGCAAGATTCTTACCATTTTGAAAACATAACCTAGCCAACGTCAATGACAGTGTATAGCCATTACAGCTTGTGGTTTCCTTAAAACCAATGGGCTTTTACTGGCTGCGGAACGTCCCCTCAGACATTTTGTACAAAATTTGGATATCAAATATTCATATAAACTCCATATTGTCATGATCTGTAAATATGTCCAGTTTGTGTCCTGGGGGTGTTTTGGGATGGTATTGCGACCCAGACACTTGGCCATGTAAATAGTTACAGGTTCGTGTTCTACTTTCAAAAATCTTTTCTTTAAATCCCATATTGATGTGATCAGTAACTTAGTCCAGTATGGGGGTACTTTAGGTCTGGGACGCGTCCCCGGACACTTGGTCCCGAAAGTAGATATGAATTTCGTTTTGGTGCGGGGGAGTGTGGTTGCGATGGGTTGTGACAGTTAGACGGTTAAGTGTTGAGCAGTAGGTGGACTTTTAAAACGCCGTCCACCAGACCACAACACCATATAGCATTATAGGTCTGACAACTGCAGAACATACCCAGTGCAACCCACGCGTTTTAAACCCCCAACTTTTGCCAATGGCTCTCGTGGGGGTGTATAGGGCAAGAGTTGTCTTTCTTGCCCTTTTCAAAATGTTGGATTTGAAATTCAATTTCCTGTCCAGCCAAACACCTAGGTATTTTGCGCCAAGGAGACAGGTATCATTGTAGGCAACTTGTATCTTCTGCTGAAAACAATTACTTCTGTCTTGCACGGATTTATATCTTATATTCAGCTGAAACTTTGCACAGATTCCTTTTGTGTCCATAGACAGGTTAAGTTCGAAGATGGGCTATATCAGATTATATCTTGATATAGCGCCCATATAGACCGATCCGCCGATTTAAAGTCTTGGCCCCATAAAAGGAGCATTTGTTATCCGATTTACCACAAATTTGGACAGTGAGTTGAAATGTCTGTAGAAATCATGCTACAGTCTTTAAAAACAGAGATAGTTAGCTGAAACTTTGCACAGATTCTTTTTTTGTCCGTAGAAAGGTTAAGTTCGAAGATGGGCTATATCGGACTATATCTGGATATAGCCCCCATATAGACCGATCCGCCGATTTACGGTCTTGGCCCCATAAAAGGCGCATTTGTTGTCCGATTTACCTCAAATTTGGACAGTGAGTTGTGTTAGGCCACTTGACATGAATATACGAAGGATGGGGGTATTTTCATTTTGTCATTCCGTTTGCAAAACATCGAAATATCCATTTCCGACCCTATAAAGTATATATATTCTTGATCAGCGTAAAAATCTAGACATGTCCGTCCTTCTGTCACGCTACAGTCTTTAAAAATAAAGATATTGAGCTGAAATTTTCTACTGATTCTTTTTTTGTTCATAAGCAGGTTGAGTTCGAAGATGGGCTTTATCGGACTATATCTTGATATAGCCCCCATATAGACCGATCCGCCGATTTAGGGTCTTTGGCCCATAAAAGCTACATTTATTTTCCGATTTTGCTGAAATTTGGGACAGTAGGTTGTGTTAGGCCCTTCGACATTCTTCTCTAATTTGGCCCAGATCGGTTGAGATTTGGATATAGCTGCCATATAGACCGATCCGGCGATTTAGGGTCTTTGACCCATAAAAGCCACATTTATTATCCGATTTTGCTGAAATTTGGGACAGTGAGTTGTGTTAGACCCCTCGATATCCTTCGTCAATTTGGCCCAGATCGGTTCATATTTGGATATAGCTGCCATATAGACCGATCCGGCGATTTAGGGTCTTTGACCCATAAAAGCCACATTTATTATCCGATTTTGCTGAAATTTGGGACAGTGAGTTGTGATAGGCCCTTCGATATCCTTCGTTAATTTGCTCCAGATCGGTGCAGATTTGAATATAGCTGCCATATAGACCGATCTCTCGATTTAAGATCTCGGCCTCATAAAAGGCGCATTTATTTTCCGATTTCGTTGAAATTTGACACAGTGACTTACGTAAGGCTTTTCGACATCCCTGTCATATATGGTTTAGATGGGTCTATATTTTGATATAGCTGCTTAAAATACCAATAAAGAACCAAAATTGAATAGCGACTTGTATTTAGTAGACCACTCAATGTCCGTATCGGATTTGGTCCAAATCGGACGATTTTTCAATATAGTTGTTATGGGTGCGTAAATAATGCATTTTTCACTGGATTAGGACAAAAGGTGGTTTAAATATATCCTCGAGCTGGTAGGTATCCAAAGTTTGGCCCGGCCGAACTTAACGCCTTTTTACTTGATCATATTATTTTATAATACTTTTAGTGGCTATAAATCCATGGCATCCTACTATGAAACAAGTTCACGTTTAGCTTCTCTATGTTGATCTTTGTCGACAAGTACAACATGTTATAACGTGAAATGTAAAACTGTGGCATAATAGAAAGTCACATGTTATTCTGGTAAATGTGCAAGTCCCCATGGCTTAAACACCATTTAGAATTCTTAGATATTTATGATAAGACACTCTACGTAAATCAAATAAAAGATAAACATAAGCAGGTCACTTTTCTGTACAGAAAAAATTTTCCTTAAAGGGAAATAAAAGATAAACATATGCAGGTCACTTTTCTGTACAGACTAAAATATTCCTTAAAGGGAAAATTTCGTTAAAATTTTCTTAAAAGACAAAATGAAAGTGAGTTTTCAAGGAATGTTTGATAAAGGAAATATTCCATCCAAGTTTTCTCTCCTATTTTAGGAAAATTTTCCATAAACACAACATTTTGATAAAATTTTCTTCAAGGACTAAATTTTCATATTTTTTTTGAACAGACAAAATTTTAATAACATTTTTTCAGGCAATATTTTAATAATTTTTTTTTGTAATGACAAAGTTTTAATAAATTTTATTCCAAATTCAAATGTCAATGAAATTTTTTAAAGTCATAATTTTTCTTAACCAAAATTTTAGTAAATTTTTTTAATATAAAGTTTTAAATTTTTTTTCCCAAATTCAAATTTCAATGAAATTTTCTTTAAAGTCATAATTTCCCTAAAACAAATTTCAATTAAAATTTCATTCAATAAAAAATTTCAATGAAATATTTTTCTAAGGCAAAATTTTAATAAAATTTTTGTAAAGATTTCCCTGAAGTTAAAATGTCAAGCAAGTTTAAGGAAAACTTTCAGTGTTTAGTGAATTTTATTAAACTCCCAATTAATTTTCTCTAAAGACATAGAATTTTGTCTCAAATGAAATTTAGTCTTAAAACAAGTAAGAGCGTGCTAAATTCGGCCGGGCCGAATCTTATATACCCTCCATTGATCGCATTTGTGGAGTTCTATGCGCGGAATCTCTTTTTAGACAAACATAGAATATTGAATAAGAACTGTTATCCTATTGGAGCTATATCAAGTTATAGTCCGATTCGGACCATAAATAAATGCTGATTGACATTGTAGAAGTCATTGTGTAATATTTCAGTTCATTCGGATAAGAATTGCGCCTTGTAGGGCCTCAAGAAGCAAAATCGGAAGATAGGTTTATATGGGAGCTGTATCAAGCTATTGATCGATTCAGACCATACTATACACGTATGTTGAAGGTCATCAGAGAAGCCCTTGTATAAAATTTCCGCCAAATCGGATGAGAATTACGCCCTCTAGAGATTCAAGAAGTCAAGATCCCAGATCGGTTTTTATGGCAGCTATATCAGGTTCTACATCGATTTACGCCATACTTAGCACAGTTATTGGAAGTCATAACAAAACACCTCATGCAAAATTTCAGCCAAATCGGATGAGAATTGCGCCCTCAATTGGCTCAAGAAGTCAAGATCCAAGATCGGTTTGTATGAAAGCTATACCAGATTATGAACCGATTTGAATCATAATTAGCACAATTGTTGAGAGTAATTCCAAAACACTACGTGCAAAATTTCAGTTAAATCGGATAAGAATCAAGAAGTCAAGACCCAAGATCGGTTTATACGACAGCTATACCAGATTATGAACCGATTTGAACCATACTTAGCACACTTGTTGGATATCATAACAAAACACGTCGTGCAAAATTTCATTCAAATCGGATAAGAATTGCGCACTCTAGAGGCTCAAGAAGTCAAGACCCAAGATCGGTTTATATGGCAGCTATATCAGGTTATAGGCCGATTTGAACCATACTTGGCACAACTGTTGGATATCATAACAAACCACGTCGTGCAAAATTTCATTCCAATCGGATAAGAATTGCGCACTCTAGAGGCTCAAGAAGTCAAGACCCAAGATCGGTTTATATGGCAGCTATATCAAAACATGGACCGATATGGCCCATTTACAATACCAACCGACCTACACTAATAAAAAGTATTTGTGCAATATTTCAAGCGGCTAGCTTTATTCCTTCGGAAGTTAGCGTGCTTTCGACAGACAGACGGACGGACAGACGGACGGACATGGCTAGATCGACGTAAAATTTCGCGACTATCAAGAATATATATACTTTATAGGGTCTCAGACGAATATTTCGAGTAGTTACAAACAGAATGACGAAATTAGTATACCCCCATCCTATGGTGGAGGGTATACAAATTCTAGCAAAGTTTTGTCTTAAAACCAAATTTGGAGTTAGTCCGAAAATTTGATAAAAAAACACCATTCTCTTTCGTAACATTGTCTACCTATTCCTCTGCTCAGTAGTGTATAATATTAGACTTTCAGCGAATATCACGAAAAGAGTCATACACACACATTGACATAAGCTAAGATGTAATCAGGACGAGGAGAATACAGTGCAAATTAAGTGGATTCGTGGTGTTAGTGAAAGACATCCATCCATCCATTCATTCATTACATTCCCTTGTTCATTCACTTAGGCTTATAAACTCATGATAACTATGCCAAACGCACAAACACACACTCATTACCGCTCTGGGAGTGAGTGTGAGCAAAGGACTATGCAATTCTTGCTGCTTCAGTGCTCTTACCAACAATAGTTGGTAATGTTGCCACAGCGATTTTGGGGGCGATAATCATCGTCATCATCACCAACGTTGACGTTGGTTTTAGCGTTTTAGTCGTTGACATAAAGACAACTTCTTTGACGTAAGGAAAATGTCATCTAGCTAGCTAGGATTATGATTACAAAACCTAATAGCTGATGAGCAAAACAAGCTGTTAAGCAACACTTATTTATTCACCGCCCCTGGTAACTCTCCCTGCCCTTTGTCATACAAGCAATAATGAATTACGTTTGTAGGCATATCCGCAAGTGTGGTGCAATAGCGAAAAGTTTAAGAAGGGGAGAAGAATTTCAAGAAATTGCCATGCAAAGTACTCTCAAAAGCATTATAAATAAGTATTTGCAGATTGGATTGTGTTCTAAATCAAGCTGTCTAATTTCTTAATACTGAAATAAGTATTTCCTACCTTTTAGGAACAATTTGCTTTCAAAATGTAATGAATTACGCCTTAATAGCCTAATGAAAAGTATTTGGTAGTTAGTTTCAGTTAACAATTTTCACTTGTTATACCCTCCACCTCAGGGTGAAGGTACACGTATTTCATCATTCCGTTTGTAACACATCGAAATATTGATCTGAGACTCAACAAAGAAAATATATATGTATTCTTGATCGTCTTGACATTCTTAGTCGAATTAGCCATGTCCGTCCATCTGACTGTCTGTCGAAAGCACGCTAACTTTCAAAGGAGTAAAGCTAGGTGCTTAAAAATTTTGCACGAATACTTCCTATTAGTGCAGGTGAGTTGGGATTGTTAATTGGCCTTATCGGTCCATGTTTTGATATAGCTGCCATATAAACCGATCTCGGATCTTTGCTTCTTGAGACTCTAGAGGGCGGAACTCTTATCCGATTTTGCATGTAGTGTTTTGGATCGGCCATCAACAACTGTGATGAGTATGGTCTAGATCGGTTTATAACCTGATATAGCTCCCATAAAAACCGATTTTGGAACTTGATTTTTTGAGCCGATAAACGGCGCTTTTTTGGTGTGACAAACATATCATGTGAATGCAACAACTGTGCCAAGTATGGTCTAAATCGGTGCAGCTATCTGATGTAGCTACCATATAAACCGACTTGGGATCTTGACTTCTTGAGCCGCTAGAGGGCGCAATTATTAACCGATTTGGCTGTGATTTTGCATGAAGTGTCTCTTTCTAACTTCCAACTAATATGACAAGTATGGTCAAAATCAGTTCATAACCTGATAAAGCTCCCATTTAATCCAATCTCGGATGTTCACTTCTTGAGTCGCTAGAGACGCAATTATTGGGTAGCCCAAAAAGTAATTGCGGATTTCTCATATAGTCGGTGTTGACAAATTTTTTCACAGCTTGTGACTCTGCAATTGCATTCTTTCTTCTGTCAGTTATCAGCTGTTACTTTTGGCTTGCTTTAGAAAAAAAGTGTAAAAAAGGTATATTTGATTAAAGTTCATTCTAAATTTTATTAAAAATGCATTTACTTTTTTTTTAAAAAATCCGCAATTACTTTTTGGGCAACCCAATATTGTCCGATTTCGCTGAAATTTTTGCATGAAGTGTGTTAGTTTGACCATCAACAACTGCGCCAACCATGGCCCCAGTCGCTTCACAACTCGATATTGCTCCAATATAAACCGATCTCCCGATTCAACTTCTTGAGCATCTAGAGGGAGCAATTCTTATCGAAAACAAGTAAAAGCGTGCTAAGTTCGGCCAGGCCGAATCTAATATACCCTCCACCATGGAGCGCATTTTTCGAGTTCTTTTCCCGGCATCTCTTCTTAGGCAAAAGAATGATATAAGAAAAGATTTGCTCTGCTATTAGAGCGATATCAAGATATGATCCGGTTTAGATCACAATTAAATTATATGTTGGAGACCTGTGTAAAATGTCAGCCAATTCGAATAAGAATTGCGCCCTTTGGGGGCTCAAAAAGTAAAATAGAGAGATCGATTTAAATGGGAGCTGTTTCGGCCTATAGATCGATTCAGACCATAATAAACACGTATGTTGATGGTCATGAGAGGATCCGTCGTACAAAATTTCAGGCAAATCGGATGAGAATTGCGCTCTCTAGAGGCTCAAGATGTCAAGACCCAAGATAGGTTTATATGGCAGCTACATCAGATTATGGACCGATTTAAACCATGCTTGGCACAGTTGTTGGATATCATAACAAAACACGTCGTGCAAAATTTCATTCCAATCGGATAAGAATTGCGCACTCTAGAGGCTCAAGAAGTCAAGACCCAAGATCGGTTTATATGACAGCTATACCAGGTAATGGACCGAATTGAACCATACTTGGCACAGTTGTTAAAAGTGATACTAAAACACTATGTGTAAAATTTCAGTCACATCGGATGAGAATTGCGCCATCTAGAGGCTCAAGAAGTCAAGACCCAAGATCGGTTTATATGGCAGCTATATCAGGTTATAGACCGATTTGAACTACACTTAGCATTGTTATTGGATATTATAACAAAACACGTCATGCAAAATTTCATCCCAATCGGATAAGAATTGCGCACTCTAGAGGCTCAAGATGTCAAGACCCAAGATCGGTTTATATGACAGCTATATCAGGTTATGGACCGATGTGAACCATACTTAGCACATTTGTTAGAAGTGATACAAAAATACTATGTGCAAAATTTCAGTGTCATCGGATGAGAATTGCGCCTTCTAGAGGCTCAAGAAGTCAAGAGCCAAGATCGGTTTATATGGCAGCTATATCAGGTTATAGACGGATTTGAACCACACTTAGCATAGTTATTGGATATTATAACAAAACACGTCATGCAAAATTTCATCCCAATCGGATAAGAATTGCGCACTCTAGAGGCTCAAGATGTCAAGACCCAAGATCGGTTTATATGACCGATGTAAACAATACTTGGCACAGTTGTTAGAAGTGATACTAAAACACTTTGTGTAAAATTTCAGTCACATCGGATGAGAATTGCGCCCTCTAGAGGCTCAAGAAGTCAAGACCCAAGATCGGTTTATATGACAGCTATATCAGGTTATGTACCGATTTGAACCATACTTAGCACTGTTATTGGATATCATAGCGAAATAAGTCGTGCAAAATTTCATCCCAATCGGATAAGAATTGCGCACTCTAGAGGCTCAAGAAGTCAAGACCCAAGATCGGTTTATATGGCAGCTATATCAGGTTATAGACCGATTTGAACCACACTTAGCATAGTTATTGGATATTATAACAAAACACGTCATGCAAAATTTCATTCCAATCGGATAAGAATTGCGCACTCTAGAGGCTCAAGATGTCAAGACCCAAGATCGGTTTATATGACAGCTATATCAGGTTATGGACCGATGTGAACCATACTTAGCACATTTGTTAGAAGTGATACAAAAATACTATGTGCAAAATTTCAGTCACATCGGATAAGAATTGCGCCTTCTAGAGGCTCAAGAAGTCAAGACCCAAGATCGGTTTATATGGCAGCTATATCAGGTTATGGACCGATGTGAACAATACTTGGCATAGTTTTTGGATATCATAACAAAACACGTCGTCCAAAATTTCATCCCAATCGGATAAGAATTACGCACTCTAGAGGCTCAAGAAGTCAAGACCCAAGATCGGTTTATATGACAGCTGTATCAAAACATGGACCGATATGGCCCATTTACAATATCAACCGACCTACACTAATAAGAAGTATTTGTGCAAAATTTCAAGCGGCTAGCTTTACTCCTTCGGAAGTTAGCGTGCTTTCGACAGACAGACGGACGGACGGACATGACAAGATCGACATAAAATGTCGCGACGATCAAGAATATATATATTGTATATACATTCTGACTAGATCTAGCCATGTCCGTCCGTCTGTCCTAAAAACGATAGCGGTCGATATGACTTCTTGAACTCCTGGAACCCGCAATTTTTATCCGATTTAGCTATAATTTTACACATAATGTTCTGGTATGACTTCCAATAACTGTTCCAAGTGCGGTCTAAATCGGTCTATAACCTTAAATAGCTTCCATATAAACCGATGTCCCGATTTGACTTCTTGAGCCCCTGGAAGCCACAATTTTGTCAAATTTGATTGAAGTTCAGCATGTGAATTGAAGTTCAGCAGTTCAACAACTGCACTAAATCATCTTCAAATCGGCCTATAACCTGGTAAAGCTCCCATATAAACCGTCCTGCCGATTTGACTTTTTGAGTCCTTACAAGCCGCAATTTTTGTCCGATTTGGCTGAAATTTTGCATGTAGTGTTCTTTTATAACTTCCAATGACTGTTCCAAGTACGATCTAAATCGGTCTATAACTTGATGTAGCTCCCATATAAACCGATCTCCCGATTTGACTTCTTGAGTCCTTACAGGCCCTATTTTTTGTCCGATTTAGCTGATTTGCGTGCGGTCTTCTGTTACGACTTCGAGCAACTTTCCCAAATACGGTCCAAATCAGTCTATAACCTGATACGGCTCCCATGTTAACCGGTCAATTTATCATTCTTGTTTGTTTCCTAGAAGCTTTAATGTTTGCTGGTTTGACAGAAGTTTCTTATGTAGAATAAAATTATGCCCATCAACTATCTTAAGTTGGGTAGTACAGGGCGCCCCGGTGTCTACATTGTTGATCGTCTTGACAATCTAAGTCGATTGTCCAACTGTCTGGCAACCGAAAGCACCCTAGCTTTCAAAGGAGTAAAGCTAGGTGCTTGAAATTTTGCACATATACTTCCTATTAGTGTAGAGGTAGGGTTTGTAAGTGATGCTCTAGAACGGGCAATTCTTCTCCGATTTGGATCAAACTTTGGTGAAGGTGTTTTGTTTTGACTTCCAACTGCTGTGCTAAGTATGGTCAAAATCAATGAATAACCTGTCACACCTAAAATATAAACCGATCTTGAAACTGGACTCTTGAGCCCAGAGAAGGCGCAATTCTTATCCTTCTCAACCATGAGGTGTCACTTTTCAGTGGCACGCCGTTCGGACTCGGCATTAAACAGGAGGTCCCCTTATCATTGAGCTTAAATTTGAATCGGGCAGCACTCAATTGATATTGTGAGAAGTTACTTTTCACTCTAATTTGTTCTGCAATGGGATGTTTGGGAAACACTAAAGCACATGTCAAGTATGGTCTAAATCAGCCAATAACCTGCTATCATATAAACCGATCGCAGATCTTGCCTTATTGAGCCTCTAAAGGGCGCAATTCCAATTCCGATTTTGCTAAAATTTTGCGTTAGCTGTTTATACCCTACACCACCACTGTGCATATGTTTACAATGCTAAGAAGGAGAAGAGCTAGACCTATTGATAAGCATATCGATCGGTCTGTCTGTCCATGTATTCTTGTGATCAAGGTACCGGTCGCATTTGTTGTCCGATTGCCATGGAATTTTGCGCAAGTCTCTTTTATGATCCAAGGACCAACCCCATCGATTGAAAAAGAAAATCAGATTAGATTTAGATATAGTTCCCGTATATATCTTTCCATCGATATGGCCTTTGAAGGCCATAGTCGTCACAATTTTTGTCCGACAGACAGACGGACATAGCTAAATCGCATCAGGAAGTAATTCTAAGCCGATCGATATACTTAACAATTGATCTAGCTCGTCTCCTTCTTAGCGTTGCAAACAAATGCACAAAGTTATAATATCCTGTTCCACAGTTGTGATGTAGAGTATAAATATTTAGAATGGCATTGGTATGTTGATTGCTTGTACCTTGCACCACAATTATGGAATATGAATTGGCTATAGGCACCAATATATTACGCATAGAATATCACCAATACACCGATATGTAATTCTTTAAATAAAAACTTTTCACTTTTCTCTTTCAAGTTCAAAATCCATGCCATTCAGTTGAAATGAAATTTCTGACCTCCTTTTTCTTCAACCTTTTAACATAAATTTCAAAAAATAAGCGGCATGGGAAAGGCAGAGAAAAATACACAATAACGACAGCATTAAACATTTGACATGACAACTTCAAGAGTACAATATTTTCTACTTATGAATGTGTAATAGTGTCCACGTGTTTGTTTGTAGTTTGTGTTTTCCAAGTAAGTACATCCCCATAAATGTTTTAGTGTTCGTTCGAATATGGGTGTGCTGCGTTGTGTATTTGTTTACATGGACATTTTGTCATTCAAAGCACAAACTAAAAAACCACAAAACAAGTATTATATTACCATACATTACAAGTGCACTCACACACACACACACACAGACACACACTTAAGCGTACCAATACCCCCACATGCCTTTATGATCATAGACTACTAAAATACCAAATATTAAAGCGACACTAACAATTGTAACACCAATTTTTGTTTGCCAGTGTGAGTGAGTGAGTCCGAAACGATATGTAATGCTAAACATAAAATGGTGGGGGGGGTGGGTCAATTGAAGTTTGGAGTAACAAAACATTGATCGCTTGTAGGTAGCTTGTTATTGTCAATCTTATTGTGGTCAACGGAAAACATGGAAACTATGTTTGCCGAGAACACACACTTTTATGACCGCATGCATTAGGATGTATTGAACATAAACTTTGTGGTTAGTATTTTTGAAGTGAGATGGAAGAGAAAACAACTCATGGCAAGTTACGTTTATAGGGGATGCCTGTATGTTGCCGAAAAAATTGACAATATTGTAATAAAAATAGGAGGTCACCGTAGCGCAGAGGTTAGCATGTCCGCCTATGACACTGAACGCCTGGGTTCGAATCCTGGCAAGAACATCAGAAAGCATTTTTCAGCGGTGGTTATTCCCTCCTAAAGCTGGCTACATTTGTGAGGTACTTTGCCATTTGGTATGGTAGCCCTGTAAAAACTTCTCGACAAAGAGGTGTCGCACTGCGGTACGCCGTTCGGACTTGGCTATAAAAAGGAGGCTGCTAATCATTGAGCTTAAAATTGTATCGGACAGCATACATTGATATGTCAGAACGAACTTGTCGAACTTTTCATTAAGGAACAGGGCCTTAATGAAAAGTTCGTGGGCAAATTTGCATTTGCATAAAACGCATTAAGTTCCTGGTATTGAAGCTCTAAATCAGAAGAGCAGTCTTTATGGCAGCTATAACTTAATAACTTACTTTCTAAAGGATGCTTTACGCTAGGTTTGGGATCTGTAGATCTAAAGAGGAACTCCTTAAGAAGGTGTACTATCTCCTCTACTTTGAAATATACCCATTAGCAGTATAATATATTTTCTCTGGAAAAAAGCTGTAAACGTGGTCACGTATGCCGATGATGTGGCCGTTGCGGTTGGGGGAAAGTCTCCCAGAACTCTTAGAGATATTGGGAAGTTCTAAGTGCGACGGCGAAGTGGACTACTGATAGTGGTCTAGGCATTAATCGGTGCAAAACAAAAGTAGTTCTTCTCAGCTGGAAATACAGGAAATATAGAATATGGAAAGATACCCCCCACAGTGGCACCTGTCACCTTGGGAGGAAAAAATGTTCCGTTTAATGAAAGCGCAAAATTCCTGAGTGTTTCAGGGGGCAGGAAATTGCATTTCAAGTCCAATATTTCGGAAAGGGCAAGAAGTCAATTCTTGCCCCATACAACGGCAAGACAGCCATTGGCAAAAGTTGGGGGCTTTAACCACGTGTCATGCAATGCAGTTGTCGGACCTATAATGCTATATGGTATTGTAGTCTGGTGGATGGTGCTTCAAAAATCCACCTACTATTCAATACTCGGCTGGATCCATAGGATGATTTGATTGTGCTTCACAGCCATATGGAGGACGACATCATCTGAAAATTTTATGCTACACCTAATGCCTCTGGACATTGTGGCTAGACAAATTGCTGCGAACACTGATGTGAGGCTAAGGGAAGTTTTTTTATTCCATTTACTGAAAGCACAAAATACCTGGGTGCTGGACAGGAAATTGAAACATCAAATTCAACATTTTTGGAAGGAGCAAGAAAGGCAACGCTTGCCCTATACACCTGCAAGAGAGCCATTGGCAAAAGTTGGGGGTTTAAACCGCGTGTTATGCACTGAGTACATACTGCAGTTGTCAAATCTATAATGCTATATGGTGTTATGGTCTGGTGGACGGCCCTTCAAAAGTCCACCGTCCACCTATTGTTCAATACTCAGCCGAATCCAAAGGACGTCCTGTTTGTGCGTAACAGTCGCACTGAAGACTACGCCATCTGTTGTACTAATTTTAATGCTACACCCAATGCTGCGACCTCTGCTGTGAGGCTAAGGGAGGTATCTCTTTCGTCATGCAGCGGCTGTGGAACTGTGATATCCTTGATACAATGGCACAAGTTCTAGGTAATGTGCTTTACACATTGCCTGAGTCGCTTTTTCATAACAAGTGCTGTACTGCGATTACTGATAGAACCGATTGGAACTACGATATCCCTAGAAATATGGGTTGCCCAAAAAGTAATTGCGGATTTTTCATATAGTCGGTGTTGACAAATTTTTTCACAGCTTGTGACTCTGTAATTGCATTCTTTCTTCTGTCAGTTATCAGCTGTTACTTTTAGCTTGCTTTAGAAAAAAAGTGTAAAAAAAGTATATTTGATTAAAGTTCATTCTAAGTTTTATTAAAAATGCATTTACTTTCTTTTAAAAAATCCGCAATTATTTTTTGGGCAACCCAATATATACCGATCTGGGCCAAGTTGAACCCGTATGTCGAAGAGCCTTACACAGCCCACTGTGTCAAATTCCAGCAAATTTAAGTAATAAACATGCTGTAATGGGATCTATAAGGATGGTGCCACACTAGACAATCAGGTGGGCTTGTGGGTGAAGAACATGGACTCTTCATGGACTCGTGAAGATTGCCCTCCCATTGTAGAGTGTATCGCGCGGAGGTCCTTGCATTAAAGAAATGTTAGAATGGCTGAGATGTATTGTCAAAACGACTATTAGCATAAATATCTTCTCAGACAGCCAGGCAGGCATTATTAAATCCCTGAAAACGCCCTCGACTATCGCAGTTCTCTCAACGAGATGGCTGTACACCTCAAAGTTACCTGTTCTGGCTGCCGAGCCATAGATATATCTCAGGGAAATTTAAACCGAACGAGCTTGGAACTACCTTAAACATCCCAGGGATACTGGAATCTGTGGGTATGCCTCTAGCTTCATGTAAGCTATTCTAGGTTAGGTTTAAAAGAGGGCGCAGATATTAATCCGTCCCATGCCAATAAGGACATACACTTAAGCCAGTAATTGGCTTGTTATGCGCTCATGTAAGCTAAGTCTTCAGAATCAGGCCCAAAGGGCAACGAATGACTGATGGTCACAAGTTGATGATTTTAAACACTCCGAAATTATGTGGACTAATCTAGACTTGAAGAGGTCCACCGCTCTGCTGTCGCTGTATAGAACAGATGCCTCAATTATTGTGTCCTTTATAATCGGAAAAAATGGCGACAGACTGAAGATTGCAAGTAACGACTTTTGCGGAAGCTGTGAGGACGTCAAGAAAGAAGAAACTTTAAAACATCTGCTGTGTTTTTTTTTTCTTCACTGGCAATCAGAAGGAGTTCCACTTTAGGGTGTCATTTTTGAGAACTTGTCTGATATAGCGAATGTCAGCACTTGAAAGTTGTTGGGCTTTTAAAAGCGATTTGAATGGTTCAACAGGAGTTTGGCACATATTCCTTCTACTGTTTCTATGGAATGGACACGAAAAAGTCCTCACCTTACCTTTCCGCACTTAAATTACTTTGTACGCCATTGTTCAAACTGGGTGAACTGCACTGCTACCAGGAATCATTTATACCATTATTTATTAAGTCAATGATAAATGAACATCAGTAACGATTGCTCATGTTTACCGGACATTTACATACACATAGACAAAACAAGTTGAAAAATTGCTTTTGGCCATTTATTAAAAACATTTTCAAATGACATGGTGTTTGCTACCAAATTGTGCTTTTCGATGCACATCACCTAATACAAGTGTTAGAGAGATTACATTTTTCTCCTCATGCGTTGAAGAGAAGTATCAAAATAAAACCACATTTGTAGTAGCATGTCCAAAATTACAAAAAAAAAATTATTTATTGACGTATTTGTCAATTAAAACCTAGTGAAAATTACCATAAAGAATGTCTAAAATTTTTGATGACCGATCATTTTTATATACAAGATTTCCATAAACTACTCCATCATTATGGTAACATGCAAATTTGCCCATGAACATTCTACTAAGGAACAGCGGGGATACTTCCCTCATATCACTGAGTTCTGATATGCCTTTAATAATGAAGGAGAAAACCAGCCACCACGACCACGTTAACAGGGCCATATGCTTTTTATGAAATTTTCTATAATCAAATCGCAAAGTGGCTGTCCCATGTCCGCGATAGTCTCAGAATTCTATCTTGAGGTCTTAAATCGCCGCTGGACTGTTGGTGTACACCACATCTTTCGCGTAGCCTTAAAGCAAAAAGTCACAAGGTATTAAATGGCAGGATCTCGTCGGTCAATTGTGATAACCTCTTCTAGAAGAAGAAGAAGCAGAAGTCGCTACTTGCTATTTTCAGTCTGTTAGAATGTGGAGTCTGCCAGCGACAGCACAGCTAGACCATTTGTCTGCCTTCGTGACGATTTGTCATTCGTAATCCTTCGAGCCTGATACCTTACCTTAGGACACAAAAACCAACTGGCGGTATGTACCCATTGTATAGCTCTATTTCGAAACTACCTGATTTGACTGATATATACCCCCATACATTCCATGTAGAGGTCACCAGCGCCAGGCGCGGCGAAATGAGTTTTTACTGCGGAATGATGTATCATGAAGGACAATCCCCCACCTCCACCCCTTAAGCAATCCTTACGTAGCACTTTGGGGTGTGGGACACACACACGGCAGATGTTCTACAGTATATTTTCCCTAGACGTCCTCACAGCTTCTGCAGAAGTCGTTACTTGCTATTTTCAGTCTGTTAGAATGTGGAGTCTGCCAGCGACAGCAGAGCTAGACCATCTGTCTGCCTTTGTGACCAATTGTCATTCGTAATCCTTCGGGCCTGATATTGAAGACCTAGCTTACATGTCGGCAAAGGCATAGCCACAACTTCCTCTTCCCCTGGAACGTGAAAGATAATTCCTAGACTCACAAATTCGTCTGCTCTACAATTCCCTGGGATATCTCTGTGCCTCGGCACCCAGAACAGTTGAATTTCGAACTGTTCCGCCATTACTTTTTATAAAAAAGCGGTTCAGGCAATGTGTAATCCACACTGCCTGGAACATCAGGCATTGTATCATGTCATGTGGCGACTACCGACACTGTGTTATCCGTAGTCGCCACATGACCAAACAGAAAGTTCCCTTAGCCTTACACCAGTGGTATCAGCAATTTGTCTAGCCACAATGTCCAGAGCCACCAGGTGTATGCTAAAATCCAGAACATCAGATGTCGTAGTCCTCTGTGCGACTGTGATGCACAAATTAGCCATCCTTCGGATCCGACTGAGCATTAAAAAATAGGTGGACTTTGAAGCGCCGCCCACCAGACCACAACACCATAAAGCATTATTGGTCTGACAACTGCAGTAAGTGCCCATTGAATAGTACGCTCTATAAACCCTCAATGTTTGCCAATGGCTCTCTTGCTCTCCCTAGCCACAATGTCCAGAGCCACCAGGTGTATCATAAAATCCAGAACATCAGATGGCATAGTCCTCAGTTCGGCTGTGATGCACAAAAAAGCCATCCTTTGGATCCGGCTGAGCATTAAAAAGTATCTGGACATTGAAGCGCCGTCCACCAGACCACAACACCATATAGCATTATTGGTCTCACAACTGCAGTAGGTGCCCATTGAATAGTACATTCTTTAAACCCCCAATGTTTGCCAATGGCTCTCTTGCAAGCGTATAGGGCAAGAGTTGCCTTCCTTGCCCTTTCCATAATGTTCGATTTCAAGTTAAAAGAAGCAAAGAAAAAATTCCCTTAGTCTAACAGCTGTGGCCACAACAATTTGTTTAGTCACAATGTCCAGAGTCACTAGGCGTAGCATTGAATCCAGTGCATCAAATGGCGTAGTCCTCAATGGGTTTGTAATGCACAAACAAGATATCCTTTGGATGCGGCTGAGTACTGGACTTTTGAAGCGCCGTCCACCAGACCACAACACCATATAGTATTATAAGTCCGACAACTGCAGCATGTACCCAGTACATAACACGCGGTTTAAACCCGCAATTTTTGCCAATGCAGGTGTGTAGGGTGGGAGTTGGCTTTCTTGCCCTCTCCAAAATGTTGGATTTGAAGTTCAATTTTCTGTCCAGTAAAACACCCAGTTTTTTTTCTTTGCTCATTCAGTAAATGGAACATTTTCACCTTCAACAGGAGACAAATGCCACTGTAGGTAACTTGTATCCCCTGCTCAAAAGCACTACTTCTGCTTTGCACAGATTTACGTCTAGACCACTTCGCTGTCGCATTTAGAGCTCCTTGAAGTATATTTTTAAGACTGCTTGGAAACTTTCCTCTGACCACAATATCCATTTCATCAGCATTGGTGATCACTTTTACATTTATTCCTTCCAGAGACAATATTTAATGGCTATATTCCAAAGGAGAGGAGAAAGTACACCTCCTTGGGGTGTTCCTCTGCTGACCCATCTTTTTAGATCTACGGATCCCAACCCTGCCCTAATACATCTTTAAGTAAGTAAGTTACTTTATTGAGAACATCTTCAATGTTCAGAAATGCTACCCTTGTATATTCCGTGATAGTGAGAGAACCATCTATGTAGGCGACTAGATCGTGAAGTCCTGTTTCAGTAGACTTCCCCTTACTATATGCATGCTTTTGCCGAGAAAGGCAATCCCGAGGGATCTTCGCCCTTAGATCTATCAACCTCTCTACAATCATCAGCAGAAGGGATGACAGCAGACGAATAAGACAAAAATCTTTCGTCTTCATGTGGTAAGGTTTTCCTGCTTTTGGCATGAAAATGACCTTTATGTCCCAACATCACATATTCGACATGCTGATACAAGCAGAGCATGTCTTCCTAAGGCAAGAAGCCAGCATATCGGACACAGCTTGTAATTCAACCGTTGATACATTATTAAGGCCTGGCGACTTAAAAGAGTAGAAACTTTTTATCGCCCAAAGGATTATCGACTTAGACACAATTTTTCCAATAACCTCCGACGAGTGCTTGACAGTGACAATCTCTTCTGGCGCCACGTGGTTTGATGGAGAGTTGGGAAATGTGGTATAGGATGTTATATGTTTGATCTCTTTTATGTACGCTAGGAAGAAGTGCTAGACTACAACGAACGACTTAAGAAAATTTTCTTATTAACGTCATCGTTTAAAGTTCATCTGTTTATTTATCCAAAATTTCAAGAATATATCATGAAATTTAAGTACAGATCGTATTTGTTGTTCCATTGTCAAATGTTATAAACGTGTCACCTTCTGGCTCAACGACGAAACCCATTGATTTTCAAAACAAGTAAAAAGACGTTAAGTTCGGCCGCGTCGAACTTTGGATACCCACCACCTCGGGTATATATGTAAACCACCTTTTATCAAAATCCGGCATACCTTATGTCCGATTTGGACCAAATACTACTAAGTACAAGCCATTGGTCAATTGTGTATAACAAAATATTGGTATTTTTAGTAGTAGTAAATCTATAAATAAACCGATCTAAACCATATGCAACATGGATGTCAAAAAGCCTAACATAAGTCTCTGTGTCAAAGTTCAGTTAAATCCGATTATAGATATATCGGTCTATATGGCAGCTATATGCAAATCTTGATGGATCTAGACCAAATTGCAGATATATGTGGAGTGGTTTAACTTAACTCTCTGTGCCAATTTTCGGCAATATCGGACAATAAATGCGCCTTTTATGGGCCCAAAACATTCAATTGAGAGATTGGTTTATATGGCAGCTATATCCAAACATGAACCGATCTGAGTGAAATTGAAGAAGGATGTCGAAGGGCCTAACACAACTCACTGTCCCAAATTTCGGCGACATCGGACA
This sequence comes from Stomoxys calcitrans, assembly GCF_963082655.1. NCBI lineage: Eukaryota > Metazoa > Arthropoda > Insecta > Diptera > Muscidae > Stomoxys > Stomoxys calcitrans. The sequence continues at coordinate 206,325,220 of NC_081553.1, forward strand.
GTAAATGCGCCTTTTATGGGCCCAAAACTTCAAATCGAGAGATCGGTCTATATGGCAGCTATATCCAAATCTGAACCGATCTGTGCCATATTGCAGAAGTATGTCAAGGGGCTTAACTTAAGTCACTGCCCCAAATTTCGGCGACATCGGTCAATAAATGCGCCTTTTATGGGCCCAAAACCCTAAATCGGAGGATCGGTCTATATTGCAGCTATATCCAAATCTGGACCGATCTGGACCAAATTGACGAAGGGTGTCGAAGGGCTTAACACAACTCGCTGTCCCAAATTTCAGCAAAATCGGAAAATAAATGTGGCTTTCATGGGCCTAAGACCCTAAATCGGAGGATTGGTCTATATGGCAGCTATATCCAAATCTGATCCGATCAGGTGCAAATTGAAGAAAGATATCGAAGGGCCTAAGACAACTCACAGTCTCAAATTTCAGTAAAATCAGAAAATAAATGTGGGTTTTATGGGCCTAAGACCCTAAATGGAAGGATCGGTCTATATGGCAGCTATATCCAAATCTGATCCGATCTGGGCCAAATTGACGAAGGGTGTCGAAGGGCTTAACACAACTCGTTGTCCCAAATTTCAGCAAAATCAGAAAATAAATGTGGCTTTCATGGGTCTAAGGCCCTAAATCGGAGAATCAGTCTATATGGCAGCTATATCCAAATCTGATCTGATCAGGGCCAAATTGAAGAAAGATATCGAAGGGTCTAACACAACACACTGTTCGAATTTTAGCAAAATCGGATAATAAATGTGGATTTTATGGGCCTAAGACCCCAAATCGGCGGATGGGTCTATATGGGGACTATATCAAGATATAGTCCGATATAGCCCATTTTCAAACTTAACCTGCTTATGGACAAGAAAAAAATCTGTGCAAAGTTTCAGCTCAATATCTCTATTTTTAAAGACTGTAGCGTGATTTCAACAGACAGACGGACGGACATGTCTAGATCGTTTTAGATTTTTACGCTGATCAAGAATATATATACTTTATAGGGTCGGAAATGGATATTTCGATGTGTTGCAAACGGAATGACAAAATGAATATACCCCCTTCCTTCGGTGGTGGGTATAAAAATCGGTTCAGATTGTTTCCATATGTATAAATCCGATATGCTCTTGTATGCAGTAGTGAAAATTTAGCTCCGATTTTTATAAAACTAATTTAGGTCTATTTTTAGCAGTATTCAAGGTTCAGCCCAACAAAACTTGGTATGATTAATGTTGAGACAAAATTGGTATAATTTATAACAGAAATGTTATAATTTAGAACAAATATTCCTCCAAATTGCAACCTTATTCTTAAAGTTCCAATTTTTTAAGAATTTAGTGAAAGTTTGTCTTTATACTTATATTTTAGTCTGCATATTTGTTTAAATTATTGAAGCTTCTAAAGTCCCATATATTATCTTTTCAGTAGTTCAAATCTGTAATTTTATCTTCAAAGACTAAAATTCATAATTAGTTGGCAGTGTCATTTAGCATATAGACAAAAATCTCTGAATTTACCTTAGGATACTTTTGAAAGATTATAAAGAAAAAGGATTACACACACTACATAAGAAATTTGTAAGGCAAAGCATATCAAACAAATAAAGTTTCTCGAAAGGAGAACTCAAATTCACACACATTCATACATAGTGCCACACACACAGTCTTCTTGTATCCAAGAGACTTTTAAGGGGTAGTGTCTTGTTGTTGAATGTTTGAAGGAAAATTATGAATCTATTTGAGGAATGTCACCATTTAACAAGAGCAAGGACAGACACACACATAGTCATTGACATGACATTTTGATATTAAGGAGGTAGGATGAATTCTACACACACATACACACACACACGCACTCAAAAGTAGTTCTGTCAATGGCAATGCAAACAGAAGTACACAAGGTAAGAAGTCTGCGAATAGCACATCCTTATCTGACTCTCAATCCATCTTTGTGACATTTTGGCATTGGCGGATGTGAATCCGAATGGTTTCTTCAACGGTTTGGACATCAGCTTGACATGTTTTCCCAAGGATCTACAACTAGAACTTCCCTTCCAGGAGTCGATGTGTGTTCGAGTATGCGGCGTGACATATTGCCATTTTGTTTTATGGCATTTTAATTGGGTAGAAAAATAAGTAAGGATGGGATAAAGTAGGGCCAGTCGACAATTTGTCACCCTACCCCATTTTGGGTATGCACTGCATACTATGCAGGTTAAGGTGCCAACATTTTTTCAAAATTGAAATGATAATCCATATAAGTTGTGCAAGTCACTAAGGGAATTGCTGTACCGACGGTTTTGAGATGATAGGTTTATAAATGCGTTGGCCAAGATTATTGCAGTGAAATTTGAGATGCTATGTGAGAGCTTACATTGTCATGATGGACAATGATTTGTCTTCCCTTGTTCGTTTTTCGAATTTCTTTTGAGACTTCAGACAGTCAAACTATGATGTACCACTCAGAATTGACCTTCCTGTGTTGCTCAAGCGGAACAGTCGCCACATGACCACTTTTGTCGAAGAAATAGACATCCATTTGCTTCGAAGTTCTTCTTCCACGAACAAATTTCGTTGGATTTGGCCCGACTTCGAAGATCCACATGGTCGATTGTTGTTTTGTTTCGGACTCACACACATAGTTACACGATTCGCCACCTATGACGACCTAAACATACTTTGAAGCACCACGATCGTATTTTTCTACATTTCTACGCACTAATCGACACGAGCCTTTTTTGAGCGCGATTATCATATAGGGCGAAATCCAACGAGAACAAATATTTTTTACCTCAAGGTGTTCACAGTCGAATGTATGCTAATGGAAGAAATGTCCAAGGCAGCCCCTTTCTCACTGTATTTCACATAACGATCTTGCATTATATGTTCACGCATGACATCAATGTTCTCTGATAGGTCCAGATTTAGATATAGCTGCCGTATAGACCGATCTTTCGATTTAAGGTCTTGGACCAAAAAAAAGATGCATTTGTTGTCCGATGTCGCCGTAATTTGGGACAGTGAGTTGTGTTTGGGCCTTAGAAATCCTTCTTTATTTTGGCATAGATCCGTCCAGATTTATATATAGCTGCCATATAGACCGATCTTTCGATTTAAAGTCTTGGGTCCATAAAATCCGCATTTATTATCTGCCGAAATTTGTCTCCGAAATTTGGGACAGTGCGTTGTGTTAGACTTTTCGACATCCTTCTTCTGAGTCATTTGGGCCAGATCGGTTTATATTTGGGTATAGCTGCCATATAGACCGATCTCTCGATTTAAAGTCTTGGCCCCATAAAAGGTGAGTTTATAATCCGGTTTCGCTGAAATTTGACAAAGCTGTCGAATGTCGAGGATGTCAAGGATGTCGAAAAGCCTAACATAAGACTCTGTCAAATTTCAGTGATATTGGATTATAAATGCGAATTTTATGGGGCCAAGACTTTAAATCGAGATATCGGTCTACATGGCAGCTATATCCAAATCTGGACCGATTTGGGCCAAGTTGCATAAAAATGTCGAAGAGCCTAACTCAAAGCACTGTCCCAAATTTCTGCGAAATCGGACAATAAATGCCTCTTTTATGGGCCCAAAACCTTAAATCGAGAGATCGGTCAATATGGCAGCTATATTCAAATCTAGACCGATCCGGGCAAAATTGAAGAAGGACGTCGAAGAGCCTAACTAAACACACTGTCTCCAATTTCAGCGACATCAGACAATAAATGTGTCTTTTATGGCCCCAAAACCTAAAACCTAGATATCGGTCTATATGGCAGCTATATCCAAATCTGGACCGATCTGTGCGATATTACAAAAATATGTCTAGGGACTTAACTTAACTCACTGTCCCGAATTTCGGCGACATCGGACAATAAATAAGCATTTTATGGGCCCAAAACCTTAAATCAAGAAATCGATCTATATGACAGTTATATCCAAATCTGAACCGATCTGGGTCAAATTAAAGACAGATGTCGAAGGGCCTTAGACAACTCACTGTCCCAAATTTCAGCAAACTCGGATAATAAATGTGGCTTTTATGGGCTTAAGACCCTAAATCGGAGGATCGGTCTATATGGCAGCTATATCCAAATCTGGACCAATCTGGGCCAAATTGACGAAGGGTGTCGAAGGGCCAAACACAATTCACTGTTCCGAATTTCATTAAAATCGGATAGTAAATATGGCTTTTGTGGGCCTAAGACCCTAAATCGGAGGATCGGTCTATATGGCAGCCATATCCAAATCTGAACCGATCTGGGTCAAATTAAAGACAGATGTCGAAGGGCCTAAGACAACTCACTGTCCCAAACTTCAGCAAAATCGGATAATAAATGTGGCTTTTATGGGCTTAAAACCCTAAATCGGAGGATCGGTCTATATGCCAGCTATATCCATATCTGAACCGATCTGGGCCAAATTGACGAAGGATGTCGATGGACCTAACACAATTCACCGTCCCAAATTTCAGCAAAATCGGATAATAAATATGGCTTTTGTGGGCCTAAGACCCTAAATTGGCAGATCGGTCTATATGGGGGCTATATCGAGTTATAGTCCGATATAGCCCATCTTCAAACTTAACCTGCTTATGGACAAAAAAAAGAATCTGTGCTAAATTTCAGCACAATATCTCTATTTTTAAAGACTGTAGCGTGATTTCAACAGACAGATGGACGGACATGTCTAGATCGTCTTAGATTTTTACGCTGATCAAGAATATATATACTTTATAGGTTCGGAAATGGATATTTCGATGTGTTGCAAACGACAAAATGAATATACCGCCATCCTTCGGTGGTGGGTATAAAAAAAATCAAAATGTGGAATATCCCCAAAAACCAATGGAGATCTGAGATATTTTTGTGCGGATTTTTGAGCAACATCCAGCAAAAGGAAAAATTTTGGAAATTGGAGCACAAATGAAGATTTGTCACGAACAAACTTTTAAAATGCCGAAGTAAACAACTTTAAGAGCCTGCCAAAAGGTTTCCTGATAACATAGGGCCTTAAAATTGTGCACATGATATCGCATACACCTCAGCTCTAGCCATTAAAAATGTAAAATTTCAAAGAGCTATCTCTAACCGTTCTCAAATGGTAGATTTTTTACTACTTTTTTCAGTTCTATCCCACTGTGCAATGTTAACTTCAAAATTCATACACAACATTTTTCACTTATAATGCGAGAAAGCAGTATGAGAGATCTTATGATGTTCCTCAGTATCAAAAATTTTACCCCGCTATTGATATCCATTAAAACTCTAGCATACCTTTGCTTCTTATAAACAAACAGACCAAGTGACATTCATACATGTATTTCCATATTTATGTACATGTGATGTAAATATCTTGTATAGGAAACCACCGAACACAGTCATCATTGGTAGAACAACAGCAAGGACTGGGCGAACAAGCTTCACGAACACCGTTAACGCCTCTTCAAACAGAGATGACAACCATCAACCATCCATGCAGCCGTGCAAACGACAATGGCAATGGCGACCTCATCAAAATCGACAACTTCATTATCATACAATGATGTCTGTGGGGTGGAGGGAAGTCGATGCTGTCACAGGACTTGTCAATGTCGTCATTTAAATTCACAACCACAAAGACAAGCGGAGACAAAGATGTATTCATAAGGCTGTTGGAAACCCCAAATACTTACTCTCTTATTTACTCATGTCACACAAACACGCATTCACCCACTCACTCACTCACTCGCACACACACACACAATCACATGTGCAGGCACATCTGTTTGTTGTACTCATAAATGTATGATTGATTTATTCCATTTGGGAAGCACAACTCACAATTCACCATGATTTTAATATAAATCTACCACAAACATATCCGTGTGCATATGCTCTGCTCGTCATTTGTATAGGAGGACACCTTGTAGTGTCAGTGTGTCATCAGCGTCATTGTAGGTTTATGCAATTTTAATTTAATTTTAAAACGCCTTCATACCCACTGAAAGTAGGTGGGGGCGTTTGAAGAGCTTTGTTTGCCATAAAGGCGTTTCATCTTAGCATTCGCTTATTCGAATGTGAAATGCATTTATTATCATTTTATCGCAATTCGTATTAGACAAACGAATGAATAAATGTGTATTATGGATAGCCTTTGCTTGCACAGTGGTAAAGGATAGAAGTGATTGCATTTTGAGAGACGAAATTGGTTGATGTGTTTGAAGTTTAATGGGAAAGTAGTAAAAACAAGTATTGGGTTGCCCAAAAAGTAATTGCGGATTTTTTAAAAGAAAGTAAATGAATTTTTAATAAAACTTAGAATCAACTTTAATCAAATATACTTTTTTCACACTTTTTTTCTAAAGCAAGCTAAAGTAACAGCTGATAACTGACAGAAGAAAGAATGCAATTACAGAGTCACAAGCTGTGAAAAAATTTGTCAATGCGCCTTTTTTGGGGCCAAGACTTTAAATCGAGATATCGGTCTATATGGCAGCTATATGCAAATCTTGGTCGATCTAGACCAAATTGCAGAAATATGTGGAGGGGCTTAACTTAACTCTCTGTCCCAAATTTCGGCAACATCAAACAATAAATGCGCCTTTTATGGGTCCAAAACCTTAAATCGAGGGATCGGTCTATATGGCAACTATATCCAAATCTGGACCGATCTGTGCCATAATGCAGAAGTATGTGAAGGGGCTTAACTTAACTCTCTGTCCCAAATTTCGGCGACATCGGACAATAAATGCGCCTTTTTTAGCCCAAAACCTTAAATCGAGGGATCGGTCTATATGGCAGCTATATCCAAATCTGATCCGATCAGGGCTAAATTAATGAAAGATGTCGAAGGGCCTAACAAAACTCACTGTCCCAAATTTCAGCAAAATCGCATAATAAATGTGGCTTTTATGGGCCTAAGAAAATGCCTCATGAATGCTTTTCTGCAAACAGGTCGATAGCATTAATGACGCCGCCAAGGGTAACAAGTGTCTCTCAAAAACCCATGTCCAAACTGAAACGGCAACATGGGAGTGAGAGCAGAAACAGCGGAGGACAAGCTGAGGCTTTTGATTAAAGCGCATTTTCCACATAATACGATGGGGATTCACGGAGGCACCGGAATCTTGGAATAATGAGGTTGATCGATGATTGCAGAAGTCATGATAAGGGGAGCCATGAGGAGTTTCCAAACATTTAAGTCACCCGTATCTGATGCAATATTTTCGGCGTTACTACAGAAGGAGATCGACTATGTGGTACCCCCTCTGGCCTGTATTTTCACGGCGTGCCAAAGACTTGCATATAGATCGAAAGTCTGGCAGGAGGCAAGAGGGGGTATTTATACCCAAGCCCGGCAAAGATATGCGACACTAAAGCCCTATAGAGCCCATAAGCCTTACCTCCTCTCTACTCTAAACAATGGAACTTGTTGTGAATACTAAGATAAAGAGTAGGACATCCAGCGAACTGCTCAAATACAAACAACATGCCTATGTCAAGGGAGGGTCAGTGGAGACTGCCCTGCCAAGATGTACACATTGGCGGTTTGGATTAAAATCGAGGGGCGTTTAACAATGTGAGTACCGACACATTGATCCTTATCCTTAGGATCAAGGATAAGGATCCTTAGGCCAGTACCGGGTGAGTCGGGTCCTTAGAGACTGGAGGAACCATATGATGCTAAGTAACAGGTAGATAAATTGGGGGTCTCATGATATAAACATTGGGTTGCCCAAAAAGTAATTGCGGATTTTTCATATAGTCGGCGTTGACAAATTTTTTCACAGCTTGTGACTCTGTAATTGCATTCTTTCATCTGTCAGTTATCAGCTGCTACTTTTAGCTTGCTTTAGAAAAAAAGTGTAAAAAAAGTATATTTGATTAAAGCTCAGTTTTATTAAAAATGCATTTACTTACTTTTAAAAAATCCGCAATTACTTTTTGGGCAACCCAATATAAGGGAGAAAGTGGCACAGGGCACGCCACAGGGGGGCATTTTATCGCCACTGCTTTGGTTGATCAACATAAATAACCTATTACGGATGCTGACTGAGGAGGGATTTGAACGTGTCTGCTATGCGGACGATTTTATAGTACATCTTTGGGGTGAGGATCCGAAGCAGTAGGGTCGAAAAGGTCTTGCATATGGCATATGACTGGAAGGGGTCTCAATGATAGGAGTGATCTTGGATACGCAACTTAATTGGAAGTGTCACACTCAGAAGTGTACTGATAAGGCTCACAGATATTGGGCACTATGTGGACGGGCCGTAGACACGAAATGGGGCCTGAATACGAGACGACGGGCTCTACAGGAGCATGATTAGACCAATAATTACTTACTCCTCAGTAGTTTGGTGGACTACTATGGATAAAAAGTGCAACATAAAGATCATACAACAGGTTCAGAGCATGGATGGCATAGATGGAGAGATATAATCGCGGTATAATCGAGGAGATGATAGCAAAACTGGTAGGAAGAGAAGATATTTCCGATCGTATACCTGAAACGACACTTGAGGTCGAATGCGAGGCCCTAATGTCTGCGGCATAGTCTTGGACTGACGGAACCGTAGTATTGCCATCTGGAAGATCATGTTACACGGATGGATCAAAGCTAGAGGGCAGTAAACAGGACATAATGACAATAACAACCAGGACGGTAAGATCACGAACAATCTTGGAATGTAAGAAGGACATTAACGCCTTCTCTGATAATGGCACAATCCTCATCGTTAGGGTGAATGGAAGGACAGACTATTTGGCGGTGAAGGCCAGAGAGCTGCCGTCAATAAACTTGGTTAGGTTGAAAAGGGGGTGCATATAAAGGGTGATTTTTTTGAGGTTAGGATTTTCATGCATTAGTATTTGACAGATCACGTGGGATTTCAGACATGGTGGCAAAGAGAAAGATGCTCAGTATGCTTTGACATTTCATCATGAATAGACTTACTAACGAGCAACGCTTGCAAATCATTGAATTTTATTACCAAAATCAGTGTTCGGTTCGAAATGTGTTCATTCACCGTAACGTTGCGTCCAACAGCATCTTTGAAAAAATACGGTCCAATGATTCCACCAGCGTACAAACCACACCAAACAGTGCATTTTTCGGGATGCATGGGCAGTTCTTGAACGGCTTCTGGTTGCTCTTCACTCCAAATGCGGCAATTTTGCTTATTTACGTAGCCATTCAACCAGAAATGAGCCTCATCGCTGAACAAAATTTGTCAAAATTTGAACACATTTCGAACCGAACACTGATTTTGGTAATAAAATTCAATGATTTGCAAGCGTTGCTCGTTGGTAAGTCTATTCATGATGAAATGTCAAAGCATACTGAGCATCTTTCTCTTTGACACCATGTCTGAAATCCCACGTGATCTGTCAAATACTAATGCATGAAAATCCTAACCTCAAAAAAATCACCCTTTATTAAACCGCCCTAAGTCATTAAGGACATACACATAAGCCAGTAATCGGCTTGTTTGGCGCTCTAAAAACTATAAAGTAACCTCTAACAAGTAAGAGCGTGCTAAGTTCGGCCGGGCCGAATCTTATATACCCTCCACCATTGATCGCATTTGTCGAGTTCTATGCGCGGTATCTCTTTTTAGACAAACATAGAATATTGAATAAGAACTGTTATCCTATTGGAGCTATATCAGGTTGTAGTCCGATTCGGACCATAATTGAATGCTGATTGACATTGTAGCAGTCATTGTGTAATATTTCAGTTCATTCTGATATGAATTTCGCCTTGTAAGGGCTCAAGAAACAAAATCGGGAGATAGGTTTATATGGGAGCTGTATCAAGCTATTGATCGCTTCAGACCATACTAGACACGTATGTTGAAGGTCATGAGCCAAATCGGATGAGAATTGCGCCCTCTAGAGGTTCGAGAAGTCAAGATCACAGATCGGTTTATATGGCAGCTATATCAGGTTCTATATCGATTTACGCCATACTTAGCACAGTTATTGGAAGTCATAACAAAACACCTCATGCAAAATTTCAGCCAAATCGGATGAGAATTGCGCCATCACTTGGCTCAAGAAGTCAAGATCCATGATCGGTTTATATGACAGCTATACCAGATTATGAACCGATTTGAATTATACTTAGCACAGTTGTTGAAAGTAATACCAAAACACTACGTGCAAAATTTTAGTTAAATCGGACGATAATTGCGCCCTCTAGAGGCTCAAGAAGTCAAGACCCAAGATCGGTTTAATGACAGCTATAACAGATTATGAACCGATTTGAACCATACTTGGCACAATTGTTGGATATCATAACAAAATACGTCGTGCAAAATTTCATTCCAATCGGATAAGAATTGCGCACTCTAGAGGCTCAAGAAGTCAAAACCCAAGATCGGTTTATATGGCAGCTGTATCAGGTTATGAACCGATGTGAACCATGCTTGGCACAATTGTTGGATATCATACCAAAACTCGTAGTGCAAAATTTCATTCCAATCGGATAAGAATTGCGCACTCTAGAGGCTCAAGAAGTCATGACCCAAGATCGGGTAAGAATTGCGCACTCTAGAGGCTCAAGAAGTCAAGACCCAAGATCGGTTTGTATGGCAGCTATATCAGGTTATGAACCGATTTAAACCATACTTGGCACAATTGTTGGATATAATAACAAAACACGTCGTGCAAAATTTCATTCCAATCGGATAAGATTTGCGCCTTCTAGAGGTTCAAGAAGTCAAGACCCAAGATCGGTTTATATGAGAGCTATATCAAAACTTGGACCGATATGGCCCATTTACAATACTAAGCGACCTAAACTAATAAGAAGTATTTGTGCAAAATTTCAAGCGGCTAGCTCTACTCCTTCGGAAGTTAGCGTGCTTTCGACAGACAGACAGACGGACGGATGGACGGACGGACGGACAGACGGACCGACGTAGCTAGATCGACATAAAATTTCGCGACGATCAAGAATATACATACTTTATGGGGTCTCAGACGAATATTTCGAGTAGCTACAAACAAAATGAGGAAACTAGTATACCCCCCATCCTATGGTGGAGGGTATAAAAAGGAAATTTTAAGTTAGGAATTCCGTGCTACCACTCCCCTAAATTGGTTCATGTCTGGTATTGTGTCTTCACCTAAGTACCGGTATCTATTAGACGCGAAAGCCGGGCCATGACAAAGGAAATGCTCCAACGTCTCATAATCTTCCCCGCATGCCCTACACATGTTATCACTTGCTGCACCGTTTTTTCATAAGTGAGCTCGTAGTCCTATGTGTCCCGCTATGATTCCAATAGCTATACTGACCCCCTTCTTGCTTCCTTTCAGTAATAATCTCGTCTTCTCACGATCTGTATACCCCCATAGGATTTTCGCCGTCCTACCGACCGTTTCGCTTTGTAGAAGTGGCGAAAGGTTCTGGAAAATGGCATACGACTATGCTAGACCTAGGCGTCTTAGTTTAAACCTAGAGAATAATGAAATTTCCGCTGTTCAGGAGGAGGACGAAGGTGGCCCAATTAGCTCGCCCTTGCTTGTTAAAAAGACCATTCTTAAAAAAAATCACCCTTTATTACCTACTAGCTGGACTGGGCCAGCTCCGCTGCGCTTTCTTTTACTTTATAACGAACAAAATTTTCCTTGGAATATTTATTTTCGACAGTTAAAGAGCATTTAGTGAATTTAGGAGTGTTTTGGGGAGTGGGGTGGTCTCCCAAACTCTAAGCCCTGAAAATATATCAGCAACGTGCTCTATTCTCTTATATTTAACCCCATATTGCCATTGGCCTCAAAATTGGACATCAAACTCGTTTTCTAATTTCATATACCATTCACTTAAACCCCTTATTGAAAAGTCGGCAAATAAGTCCGGTTTGGGGTATGGGCCCTAAAAACTATGAATATCGAGCTCCACTGTCTTGAAGACCCAAATTATCTTGGTGAACAAATACGTCCTACGTGGGGGCTTGTTATGATGGTGGGTCCCCAAGTCAGTTGGTCCCAAATGTTGATGTCAGATTCATGGTCTACTCCAAAATACCCTTCATTTGAGCTCCATTTTTTCTTAGTTGGCAAACATGACTGGTTTGGGGGTGTTTTGGGGACGGGCGGCCCCTCAGTGACATAGCTTTGAAAATATATATTCCAGATTCGTGATTTACTCTAAAATACCTCTTATTTGAGCCTCATATTGCAATGGTCAGCGAATACTTCCTATTTGGGTGGTGTTAGGGGGGTGGGATGGCCCTATGAACACTTTTCCCAAACATTGATATCAGATTCGTGCTTTACTTCCAAAGACCTTTCATTTGAGTCCCATATTGCTATGGTCGGTTGAGATTGTAAATGGTCTATATCGGTCCACGTTTTGATATAGCTGCCATATAAACCGATCGGGGGTCTTAATTTCTTGAGCCTTTAGAGGGCGCAATTATTATCCGATTTGGCTGAAATTTTGCATGAGGTGTTTTGTTATGACTTCTAACAATTGTGCTGAGTATGTTTCAAATCGGTCCATAACCTGATACAGCTGCCATATAAACCGATCTGGGGTCTTGACTTCTTGAGCCACTACAGGACGCAATTATTGTCCGATTTGGCTGAAATTTTGCATGAGGTGTTTTGTTATGACTTTCAATAACTGTGCTAAGAATAGTTGAAACCGGTCTATAACCTGATATAGCTGTCATATAAGCCGATCTGGGGTCTTGACTTCTTGAGCCTCTAGACAGCGCAATTATTATCCGATTTGGGTGAAATTTTGCATGAGGTATTTTGTTATGACTTTCAACAACTGTGTTAAAAATAGTTCAAATCGGTCTATAACCTGATATAGCTGCCATATAAACCGATCTGGGGTCTTGACTTCTTGAGCCTCTAGAGGGCGCAATTATTGTCCGATTTGGCTGAAATTTTGCATGAGGTGTTTTGTTATGACTTTCAACAACTGTGTTGAGTATGGTTCAAATCGGTTCATAATCTGATATAACTGCCATATAAACCGATCTGGGGTCTTGACTTCTTGAGCCTCTAGAGGGCGCAATTATTATCCGATTTGGCTGAAATATTGCATAACGTGTTTTGTTATGACTTCCAACAACTGTATTAAGAGTGGTTCAAATCCGTCCATAACCTGATATAGCTGCCATATAAACCGATCTGGGGTATTGAGTTCTTGAGCCACTAGAGGGCGCAATTATTATCCGATTTGGCTGAAATTTTGCATGAGGTGTTTGGTTATGACTTTCAACAACTGTGCTAAGAATAGTTCAAATCAGTCCATAACTTGATATATCTGCCATATAAAGCGATCGGGGGTCTTGACTTCTTGAGCATTTAGAGGGCGCAATTATTATCCGATTTGGCTGAAATTTTGCATGAGGTGTTTTATTATGAGTTTCAACAACTGTGTTAAAAATAGTTCAAATCGGTCTATAACCTGATATAGCTGCCATATAAAGCGATCGGGGGTCTTGACTTCTTGAGCATTTAGAGGGCGCAATTATTATCCGATTTGGCTGAAATTTTGCATGAGGTGTTTTGTTAGGACTTTCAATAACTGTGCTGAGTATGGTTCAAATCGGTTCATAATCTGCTATAGCTGCCATATAAACCGATCTGGGGTATTGACTTCTTGAGCCTCTAGAGGGCACAATTATTATCCGATTTGGCTGAAATTGTGCATGAGGTGTTTTATTATGACTTAAAACAATTGTGCTGAGTATGGTTCAAATCGGTCCATAACCTGATATAGCTGTCATATAAATCGATCTGGGATCTTGACTTCTTGAGCCTCTAGAGAGCGCAATTATTCTCCGATTTGGGTGAAATTTTGCATGAGGTATTTTGTTATGACTTTCAACAATTGTGGCAAGAATATTTCAAATCGGTCTATAACCTGATATAGCTGCCATATAAACCGATCTGGGGTCTTGACTTCTTGAGCCACTAGAGGGCGCAATTATTATCCGATTTGGCTGAAATTTTGCATGAGGTATTTTATTATGACTTTCAACAACTGTGTTGTGTATGGTTCAAATCGGTTCATAATCTGGTATAGCTGCCATATAAACCGATCTGGGATCTTGACTTCTTGAGCCACTAGAGGACGCAATTATTATCCGATTTAGCTGAAATTTTGTACAACGACTTCTCTCATGACCTATAACATACGTGTCGAAAATGGCATGAATCGGTTTATAGCCTAATGCAGCTTCCCTATAAACCGATCTCCCTATTTTATTTCTTCAGACCCTAAAGTGCACAATTCTTACTAGATTTGGCTGATATTTTACACAATGACTTCTACTCTGGTCTCCAATATTCAGTTGAATGAACCTTAACTTGATATGAACCATAACTTGATATTGTTCCAATAATATAGCAATTCTTTTCTTTTATACTTTGTTTGCCTAAAAAGAGATGCCATGGCAAGAGCTCGACAAATGCGATCCATGGTGGAGGGTATATAAGATTCGGCCCGGCCGAACTTAGCACGCTTTTATCTGTTATCTTTAAGAAGGCAATTAAATAAACCATGGTCCTTCAGCGATTATTCCATTCCACTGTGCCACAATGATGAAGAACATCGCTTTAGCTATTTAGAGATGATAAATGACAAACAAGTGCTGCTAGTGTTGGTAAGGCCAAATCAGTTCGCTAATTCTGTTATCAAGAATTTTCCAAACGGATCTCTATCATTTCGAATCTTTTGCAATTCAATTTGTGTTTTTTCTTTTTTTGTGCATTATGAAAACATATTTTCGTCTTCTTTTTTTCATCTGGAATGTGAGTGACTAGATTCTTGGAATTTTATATAATTTTTTGCTATGGCTGTATTTTTCTTTCTATTCTGCGCCCTAAATTGGGGAGTTTTTTTATTATGCTGCTTTTTGCTCCTTTTGCCAAAAATACGGACGTTTTTCATGCTACAACTTGAACATCCGCCTTCAATCCATTCATTACTACAGATGGTGCAATAATTTTTCTTAAGTGATGCTTTTAACTATTACTTGCTGTGCGATAAGAACTTGAGAAGGGGGTTAGTTGAATGCAAAGATTTTTTATTGGAATGTCTTCTAAGAGCAGAATAACAACTAAAAACTTGCATGAGTGAATACATGTTTCAAGTGAATAGCTATTGAGCCATATTTGCATATAGCTTCCACATAGACCAATCACTGGATTAAGGATCTTGAGTCCGTAAATCGATTTCAATAAAATTTAGCAGTAATAAGTTATACCTCTAAAATTGGACCATGGGAATGACTGTCCTATAAACAGGTCTCCTTATTAAGTCTCTGTATTGTATTGGGTTGCCCAAAAAGTAATTGCGGATTTTTTAAAAGAAAGTAAATGCATTTTTAATAAAACTTAGAACGAACTTTAATCAAATATACTTTCTTTACACTTTTTTTCTAAAGCAAGCTAAAAGTAACAGCTGATAACTGACAGAAGAAAGAATGCAATTACAGAGTCACAAAAAATTGTCAACGCCGACTGTATGAAAATCCGCAATTACTTTTTGGGCAACCCAATACTTTGTCGGTGTCCCCTGAGTGCAGTCAGTTATATACCATAACGTCTTAGCTGGACTTTATTTGAATAAAGCTGCACCATAAAGTAACCGTTAAGTGGAACATTTTGCTCGGAATAGGACTACCTATTACGCAAAACTTTTAATGCCTTTAGGAGTAGACTCAAAATGGAACCCAAATAGCCAACAGAGCATAGGAGGTGACATCAGACCTTAGCATGTTGTTCGCCTTTCCCATAGGTGTGGATGCCTTGGCACTTGAATTCGCGAATAATGATTCAAGCAACAGTCGTCGCAGTCAAATCAAGAGATTAGGTCACCCGGATGGCGGCAGTAGTGCGCAAGGGCCTTGGTGCTAAACTCACAAGAAGACCAAGAAAGCAATCAGGGGCATAACGAAGGCGACTGAGGAGCATGCACTGGCAGGACAATCGGACGATTGTCCTAGATGCTGGTAAAGATAGAACTGATTTTGCAACCACTTTTATGGAAGCTGGAAAGAGAATCATATCACTAGAAGAGCATAACACTGCTGAAAAAGAGCTGTCCGCTTTCAAATGTTCTGGGTAGTCCAAGCCAGCCCTCCCCAATGACGGCTTCAGAGAGTATCCTACGGAGGGAGACAAAGTCGGAACACGAACGAAGGAAGCGCGCTCGAACTCTGAGCCTTAATGGAGGACTTTGATTTCCAAAAGAACGTCACAGCCATCACGGAAGGGGAAGATGGTCGCTGAAAAAGCAGGGAGCCGCCCTCTTATGCCAAAGTGGCCATCGAGCTGTTGTTTAACAATGAGCGGACCGATATATTGATCCAATCATTAGATCAATAACAGGTGCACCGGGTCCTAAGAATGGATAAACCATATTTTAAGGAATAGGTGGATAATTTGTGGGTGCCATGACATAAATATTAGAGAAGAGGTGGCACTAGGCAAGCCACAGGGGATATTTTATAGACAATGGTATGGGTGACCACCACAAATAACGTATTACGTATGCTGACTGAGAAAGGATTTCAACCCGTCGACGACATTATAATTTCTCTTAGGGATAGGCATCCGAATCAGCAATGTAGAAGAGGAGAAAGGTTCTTGGAGAAGGCATAGGGCGACTCATATCAACCGAAGAGCATAACACTGCAAAAAGTTCTCTCCGCTTTCAAGTGCTCTCGAGCTCTCGAAAGTCGAAGTCAGCCCTCGCTCAATGGCGACTTCAAAGAGAATCCTACGAAAGGAGACAAAGTCGGAATAGGAACGAAGGAAGCGCACTCGTACTCTAAGCCTTAATGGAGGACTATGACTTCGAAAACAACTCCACAGCCATCACGGAAGGGAAAGATGGTCGCGAATCAGCTATGAAGAAGTAGAGAACGATTCTTGCAGATGGCATACCGAAGAGCATAACACTGCTAAAACGCTGCAAAAGTTCTCTCCGCTTTTAAGTGCTCTCAAAGTCGAAGCCAGCCCTCTCTCAATGGCGACTTCAGAGAGAATCTAACGGAGGGAGACAAAGTCAGAACAGGAACGAAGAAAACGCACTCGTACTCTAAGCCTTAATGGAGGACTAAGACTTCGAAAAGAACGCCACAGCCATCACAGAAGGGGAAGATGGTCGCAGAAAAAGTGGGGAGCCGCCCCTCCCGTTATGCTTCGTACGGAGACGATATCAGCAGTGCATCATTGGTCTTAAGTGGAGGATCTGGTTAAAGAGCGGATTATGGAACCATAAACGGTGCATTTTCACCGGACTTTGACGAAATGTGAATAATCTAAATATATTGGGTTGCCCAAAAAGTAATTGCGGATTTTTCATATAGTCGGCGTTGACAAATTTTTTCACAGCTTGTGACTCTGTAATTGCATTCTTTCTTCTGTCAGTTATCACCTGCTACTTCTAGCTTGCTTTAGAAAAAAAAATGTAAAAAAAGTATATTTGATTAAAGTTCATTCTAAGGTTCATTACTTTTTGGGCAACCCAATATATGAGGTGGTTGCTATCAAAAGTTCTTTCAGGTAAAATTTTTATTCATTTTTATACCCACCACCATAGGATAGGGGTATACTAATCTAATCATTCCATTTGTAACAACTCGAAATTTTAATCTGCGACCCCATAAAGTATAGTGTATTCTGAATCGTCTCGACATTCTGAGTCTAACTGGTCGTGTCCGTCCCTCCATCCATCCGTCTGTCGAAATCAGGGTAGCGGTCGTACGCGTAAGGCTAACCGCTTGAAATTTTGCACAGCTGCATCTTATTGAGGTATATCGTTGGTGATTGCAAATGGGCCATTTCGGTTCAGATTTGAATACAGTTCCCATATAAACCGGTCCCCGGATTAGACTTCTTGAGCCCTTAGAAGCCTAGATTTTTTTCCGTTTTCCCTGAAAATTGTAACTTGTGTTATGACTTTCAACATACATGCCAAATATGATTCGAATGGGTATATTAACAGGTATAGCCCCCATATAAACTGATCCCCGGATATGGCATCTTGAGCCCTTAGAAGCCTCAATTTTCATCCGATTTGGCTGAAATTTGGAAGATAGACTTGAGTTACGACTTCCAACATCCATGCCAAGTACGATCCACATCGCTCTATAAAGAGATATAGTCCCCGTATAAACCGATCACCGGATTTGACTTTTTGAGCCCTTAGAAGCCTGAGTCTTCATCCGATTTGTCTGAAATTTAGAACAAATACTTGAGTTATGACTTCCAATATTCATATCAAGTATGATCCGAATCGGTTTATAGACATATATAGCCCCCATATAAACCAATCCCCGGATTTGACTTCTTCAGCCCTAAGAAGCCTTAATTTTCACCTGACTTGGATGAAATTTGGCTCAAACCCCTATCTTATAATTTACAACATCAGATCCAAGTTTTAACCGACTTTGTCAATATGGTGTAATTGGCCTCCCCTAAGTACCGATAACCCGATATGACTTCTTGAGACCCCAATAATTCAAATACATACTCAGGTACTAAGGTTAAATTTTTAGCCAAGTCATGGTAGTGGGTATCCAAGATTCGGCCCGGCTGAACTTAGCTCGCTTTCACATGGTGTTTTTTTATACCCTACACCACTACTGTGGTACAGGGTATTAGAACTAAGTGAATTTGTTTGTAACATCCAAAAGGAAGAGAGGTAGACCCATTGATAAGTATACCGATCCACTAAGTATCACTCTGATTCGATATAGCTATGTCTGTCGGTCTGTCTGTCCGTCCGTCTGTCTGTCCATGTTAATTTGTGTACAAAGTACAGATCGCAGTTTTCATCCGATCGTCTTCAAATTTGGTACAGGCATGTTATTTGGTCTGGAAACGAAGCCCACTAAAATTGGAAAAAATCGGTTCAGATTTGGATATAGCTTCCATATATATGTTCGCCCGAGTTGCAGTAATAATGCAATAAAATAGTCATTTATTAACCGATTCTCTCGAAATTTGTCAGGAAGGATTTTCTTATAACTTTCGACATTACTGGTAAATTTCATAGAAATCGGTTCAGATTTGGATATAGCTCCCATACATATGTTCGTCCGATTTCCAGTAATACAGCAGTAAAATGGTCATTTGTTGCCCGATTCTCTTGAAATTTGTTGGGAAGGATTTTCTGTTGACTCTCAATATTACTGGCGAATTTGATAAAAATCGGTTCAGATTTAGATATAGCTCTCATATATATATATCGCCCGATTTTAACTTCTAGAGCCACTCCAAGCTCATTTCATGATCAATCTTGACAAATTTTTGCAAAACGCTTTCCTCGACGACTGTCACAGTATCTGAGGAGTTTGCTCGAAATCGGTTCCGATTTAGATATAGCTCCCATATATATGTTCGTCCGATTTGCAGTAATATTGCAATAAAATGGTCTTTTGTTAACCGATTTTCTCGATATTCGGCAGGAGGGATTTTCTCCTGACTCTTAATATTACTGGCGAATTTGATAAAAATCGGTTCAGATTTAGATATAGCTCTCATATATATATATCGCCCGATTTTAACTTCTAGAGCCACTGCAAGCTCAGTTTTTAATCAATCTTGACAAATTTTTGCAAAACGCTTTCCTCGACGACAGTTACAGTATCTGAGGAATTTGCTCGATATCGGTTCAGATTTAGATATAGCTCTCAGACATATGTTCGTCCGATTTTGAGAAAAATTGAAAAAAAAAGTGATCATTTGTTATCCGATTCTGTCGCAATTTTGCAGGAAGGATTTTCTTATGACTCTCGGCATTACTGGTGAATTTCATAGAAATCGGCTCAGATTGAGATATAGCTGTCATATATGTATATCGCCAGATTTTCACCCCAAGAGCCACTGCAAGCGCATTGTTTGACCAATCTTGCCAAAATTTTGCACAACGCTTTCCTCGACGACTACCAGATGATCTGAGAAGTTTGTTCGGAATCGGTTCAGAATTAGATATAGCTTCCATATATATGTTCGTCAGATTTTGGGCTATTTGCCATAATATTGTGATTTGTCAACCGTAATTTTTACAGTTTGAACATATTTGCACGCCGAGGTCCATCAAAACTGGTTCAGAATTGTATATAGGTCCCACACTGTACTTATAGGGTAGGTGTAGGGTATTATACAGTCGGCACCGGCCGACTTTTGCCCTTCCTTACTGGTTTGCTAATCATTCTGCCAATGTTGCTTGAAAATTAAATTGCACCATATAAATTCTGTACTTAAATTTTTCTCAAAATCACTGCTTGCATGTGACATTTAGAATCTCTTGTTCGGTGAGTTTTGCTCAAATAGCTGCTAGGCAAGAAGGCTTTGCTTGAATTAAATTTTCTTTGCATTTTTCTTCTTTGTTGCTTTATTCGCTACTTTTCGACGAAAGTTCTTGGCATTGCCTTTCTGCCATGACAATCGTTAGCATCTGAGAATGGTCAACTGAATTGTTGTCCATTCCCTGTAACATTGTCCTCACTGCGAATCACTGAGTTTTCTTTCGTTTACTTCAACATCTGTTGCAATTTTTAACATCGCTGCTTGTTTTCTTCAAACAGCTGCTAATGACGATGAGAAGTTGTAGAAGAATACCTCCAAAAGTTTTCACTACCAATATCGTTGACATAGCTATTGTCTTGGCAAATGCTGCAATTTTTTGTTTTTCGGTATTTATTCGTCCTTTCATTGGCTCACTGGTTGCAGTTTATAATTTGTAGAATTTGCACAGGGATGATAACGGGTAAAATATTGTTTCTCCAATATACGTAATGTCCTTCTAAATGCCAGTTTAAAGATATGCTCAAGTCTTTTATTGTTAGCAAAAATTCTTTCTTAAAGTTCAGACATTTATTAGTTTTTAGCAAGTTTTACTTTTATTTTGTTAACAATTTTTATTGTCCTTACTAAATTGGCCTATAAAGAAAAGCAAATAGTTGCTTAACATTAAGGAAATTAGGTACAAATTTAAATAAAAACAAGTAAAAAGGCGTTAAGTTCGGCCGGGCCGAACTTTGGATACCCACCACCTCGGGTATATATGTAAACCAACTTCCCAAATTTCAGCAAAATCGGATAATAAATGTGGCTTTTATGGGCTTAAGACACTAAACCGGAGGATCGGTCTATATGGCAGCTAAAACCAAATCTGGACCGATCTGAGCCAAATTGACGAAGGATGTCGAAGGGCCCAACGCAACTCACTGTCCCAAATTTCAGCAAAATCGGATAATAAATGTGGCTTTTATGGGCCTAAATCGGAGGATCGGTCTATATGACAGCTATATCTAAATCTGGACCGATCTGAACCAAATTGAGGAAGAATGTCGAGTGGCCTAACACAACTCACTGTCCCAAATTTCAGCAAAATCGGATAATAAATGTGGCTTTTATGGGCCTAAGACCCTAAATCGGAGGTTCGGTCTATATGGCAAGGATGTATGACGAAGGATGTCGAAGGGCCTAACGCAACTCACTGTCCCAAATTTCAGCAAAATCGGATAATAAATGTGGCTTTTATGGGCCTAAGAAGCTAAATCGGCGGATCGGTCTATATGGGGGCTATATCAAGATATGGTCCGATATAGCCCATCTTCGAACTTAACCTGCTTATGGACAAAAAAAAGAATCTGTGCAAAATTTCAGCTCAATATCTCTATTTTTAAAGACTGTAGCGTGATTTCAACAGACAGACGGACAGACGATCTCTCCGATCTCTCGATTAAAGGTATTGGGCTTATAAATGAAGCATTTTTTGTTCGATTTCCTACATTTGAAATATCGAGTTGTGTTAGGCCCCTCGACATCGGGCAATTCTTAGCCGATTTGACCGAAATTTTGCACTGGGTGTTTTTGTTCGGCTAAAATTTAGCCAGAGTATTTTGGTTTGACCGTCAACAACTGCACCAAGTACGTCCTAAATTGGTTCACAACTTGATATAGCTTATATATAAACCGATTTCGGATCTTGACTTCTTGAGCCGCTAGAGGTCACAATAGTTATCCGATTTGGTAGAAATTTAGCATGAAGTGTTTTGTTCGAACTACTAATAACTGCGATAAGTACTCCCCAAATCGTTTCACAACCTGATATAGCTTCAATAACGATCTGCCGATTATACTTCTGGAGCCTAAAGAGGGAGAAATTCTTATTCTAATTCTTAAAGTCGGCGGTGCCGACTGTATAATACCCTACACCTACCCTATAAATACAATGTGGGACCTATTTCCATTTCTGAACCAATTTTGATGGACCTCGGCGAGCAAATATGTTCAAACTGTAAAAACTACTTTTGACAAATGACAACATTATGGCAAATAGCCCAAAATCTGACGAACATATATATGGAAGCTATATCTACTTCTGAACCGATTTCGAGCAAGCTTCCCAGATAATGTAGTAGTAGTCGAGGAAAGCGTTGTGCAAAATTTTGGCAAGATTGATCAAACAATGCGCTTGCACTTTTTCTTGGGGTGAAAATATGACCATAAACATATATGACAACTAAATCTGGGCCGATTTCTATGAAATTCACCAGTTATATTGAGAGTCCTAAAAAAAATTATATTGAGAGTCAAAAAACCCTTCCTGCAAAATTTCAACAGAATCGGTTCACAAATGAGCAATCAGCAATATTTCTCAAAATCGGACGAACCTATATATGGGAGCTATACCTAAATCTGAACCGATTTCGAGCAAACTCCTCAGATACTGCGGCAGTCGTCGAGGAAAGCTTTTTGCAAAATTTTGGCAAGATGGGTCAATAAATGCGCTTGCTGTGACTCTAGAAGTTAAAATCGGGCGATATATATATATGAAAGCTATATCTAAATCTGAACCGATTTCCATGAAATTCATCAGTAATATTGAGAGTCAAGAGAAAATCCCTCCTGCCGAATTTCGAGAAAATCGGTTAACAAAGGACTATTTTATTGCAATATTACTGCAAATCGGACGAACATATATATGAAGGCTATGTCTAAATTTGAACCGATTTTGACCACACTCTATGTATATTGTGGTAGTCGTAAAGGAAAGCGTTGTACAATACTTTGGCAAGATTGGTCAATAAATGTGCTTGCGGAATCTCAGAATCACTTTCTGATTCGATTTAGCTATGTCCGTCTGTCTGTCTGTCCATCTGTCTGTCTGTCTGCCTGTCTGTCTGTCCGTCCGTCTGTCTGTCCGTCCGTCCGTCTGTCTGTCCGTCCGTCTGTCTGTCCGTCTGTCCATGTTAATATGTGCAAAGTGCAGGTCGCAGTTTTCATCCGATCGTCTTAAAATTTGGTACAGGCATGTTTTTTGGCCTAAAGAAGAAGCCTATTGAAATTGGAAAAAAATCGGTTCAGATCTGGATACAGTTTTTTTATATATGTTCGTCCGATTTTCAGTAATAATGCAATAAAATGGTCACTTGCTAACCGATTCTCTCGAAATTTGGCAGAAAGGATTTTTTTGACGACTCTCGACATTAATGGTGAATTTCATGGAAATCGGTTCAGATAAAGCTCATATATATATATATATATATATATATATATATATATATATATATATATATATATATATATATATATATATATATATATTTTTTTTTTTTTTTTTTTTTTTTCCAATTTCAATAGGCTTCTTCTTTTAAGACGATCGGATGAAAACTGCGACCTGTACTTTGTACACAAATTAACATGGACAGACAGACAGACAGACAGACAGACGGACATAGCTAAATCGAATCAGAAAGTGATTCTAAGTTCATCGGTATACTTTTCAATGGGCTACCTCTCATCCTTTTGGGTGTTACAAACTAATTCACTAAGTTATAATACCCTGTACCACAGTAGTGGTGTAGGGTATAAACACGATATATTGACCAAGACCCATTATGGAGAGTAAATTTTTGGTTGTCGCAAGATTGCAATTGCGAATCCACTACCCCTCTGAAGAAGAATCCACCTCGCTTAATCTCGTAATTTTCACACAAAAAAAAAATCATCACCTAGAGTGCATTGAAATGAAAACAAAATTCTACCAACCCCATGTGTTTATCTAAAAAAAACCTTTTATGTTGTATATCAACAGTTAGTTAAATTTTATATTTAAACAACTATCAGATTAAGCTATGGTTATGCATTCATTTTCACTTGTCTATGTTTTTCTATGCAAATGCATTTTTATGCATGTGTGAATATCCATATCCGCTTGTATACCAATAAAAGCAAATGTAGTCGCATATTCCAATAGTGAATGTATACATTCGAGGTTTTTGGATTATCACTGATGAACTCCATCATTGATATGATAAAAATAACTAAAAAAAGTCTAAAGTTGAGCAAATATGGCTTTTTATATCCTAAAGCATAGGAAATATGAATTAGTACAGAGTGGATGTAACAAGTAAATCCGTGCGGAGATCGGCCGAGCCGAATCTTGGCAACCCACCACCATGGATTGTAGTAAAATTTTACACCAACGAACTTAGTTGAAGGTCACATGGTTATGTAACATCCAAAATGTCTGAAAAATAAAGCAAAAATGGAGGCTTCTAGGGACCGTAAAAGGCTTATCAGGAATCCGATTTATATGGGAGCTATATCAGGTTATAGACCGATTTGAACCGACCTATGACGGTTATTGGAAGTCAAAACAAACCACTCGGTGCGTATAACAATTGCAGCTTCCAGGGAATCAAGAAGTCAAATCAGGAGATCGGTCCATATTGTACCTATATCAGGTTATTGACTCTACTACGGCAGAACTTAATACACACGACAACCTTTTATTCATCGACTTCGAGCGTACTTTTGACACAGTTTCGCGAAGTTCAATGTGGAGCACGATGTTGAATAAGGGTATCCCTGAAAAAATCGTAACACTAATTAGGGAGCTGTATAGAAATGCTGAAGCTACAGTCCGCTTCAAAGGAAAAGAGTGCCGACCTTTTGAGATCGACAAGGGAGTGAAACAGGGTAACATCCTGTCACCGACGCTATTTATATCCTATACCACTACTGTGGTACAGAGTATTATAACTTAGTGCATTTGTTTGTAACACCCAGAAGGAGGAGAGATAGACCCATTGATAAGTATACAGATCGACTCAGAATTACTTTCTGATTCGATTAAGCTATGTCCGCCTGTCTGTCCATGTCTGTCTGTCCGTATGTACAAAGCGTACAAAGTGCAGGTCGCAGTTTTAATCCAATCGTCTTAAAATTAGGTAAAGGTATATTTTTCGGGCTAGAGACAAAGCCTATTGAAATTGGAGAAAATCAGTTCAGATTTGGATATAGCTCCCATATATATGTTCGACCGATTTGCAGGAAGGATTTTCTCTTGAGTCTCGAGATAACTGGTGAATTTCATGGAAATCGTTTGTTTGTTTGTTTGTTTGTTTGTTTGTTTGTTTGTTTGTTTGTTTGTTTGTTTGTTTGTTTGTTTGTTTGTTTGTTTGTGTGGTCCCTATAGACTCAACCGATTTGCTTGAAATTTTCACAGATGGTGCATAATGCTCCCGTGGTGAAAATAGGACACTACGATTTTTGATATATGAAGGGGAGCGGACTCTCCCCCTTACCCTTATTTTTGGAAACGCCAGATCTCGGAGATGAGTTGTGCGATTTAAGCGAAATTTTGTGCGCTCTCCTATAGTAACCTAAAAACAAAAATTTAGGTATCTAAATTTCGGATGGGATACCTGGGGGCTGCCCTACCCTCAATACCTACAAAATATTGGGTTGCCCAAAAAGTAATTGCGGATTTTTTAAAAGAAAGTATATAGGCCAATCAGGACAATATGGGACTCAAATGAAAGGTATTTAAGATTACAAAACGTATGTGATATCCAATTGTCGGACCAAGTGTTTTGAGAACCACACTAAACCCAAAACACCTCTAAATCGGACACATTCACCCACCATGGCAATATGGGACTCAAATTAAAGGTTTTTACGAGTAGAATACGAATTTGACACCCAAAAGTGGGACCAAGTTTCTGGGGGTCCACTCCTTCCCCAAAACACCCCCCAAACATGACTTATTTACTGACCATGGGAATATGGGGCTTAAATAAAAGCTATTTGAGTGTAGAGTAAGAATATGATATCCAAATGTGGGCCTAAGTATTTGGGAGGCCAACCCTCTCCAAAAAAACTAGCCCCAAAGAGGAAAAATTAACGACCATAGCAATATAGGGCTCAAATGAAAGCTCTTTGGGAGTAAAACACGAATCTGATATCAACCCCCCATAACATCAACCACATAGGAAGTATTTGCTGGTCATTGCAATATGGGGCACAAATAAAGGTGCTTTAAAGTAGAACCCGAATCTGAATCTGGCTAAGTCAATGAAAGGCCGCCCCATCCCCCAAAACACCCACAACCCGGTCATGTTAGCCGACTATGGAAATATGAGGCTCAAATGAAAGGTATTTGAGAGTCGACCACGAATCTGATATCAACATTCGGAACCAACTGTCTAGGGGACGTTCCACCACCATAACAACCCCCAAATTGGATGTATTGTCTCACCAAGACGTATTTGCTTCAAGACAGTGGAGCTCGATGTTGATAGTTTTTGGGGCCCATACCCCAAACCGGACATATTTGCTGACTTTTGCAATAAGGGGTTTAAATGAAAGGTATTTGAGATTAGAAAACGAATTTGATATCCAATGTCGAGGCCAATGCCAATATGGGGTTCAAATATACGATATATAGAATAGAGGACGATGCTGATATATTTTCAGGGCTTTGCGGGACCACCCCACTCCCCAAAACACCCCTAAATCGAGCATATTTACAGACCATGTCAATGTGCGGCTCATATGAAAGGTATTGAGGAGTAGAGCATGTAATTCTCTCACTCACTTTCGGGACCAATTTTCTGGGGGTCTACCCCTTTCCCAAAATAAACCACAAACAGCAATTATTTACTGACCATCGCAAGACCTACCTCAAATAAAGGGTTTTGGGAGTAGAATACGAATATCCAAATGTGGAACTTTGTATTTGGGGAACCGCTTTTTCCCAAAAACCTCCTAAAGGGTAAACATTTGCCGACCATGACAATATGTGGCTAAAATAAAGGATATTTGAGACTAGAAAATAATTTGATAACCAATTTTGGGGCCAAGTGTTTGGGGGACGCCTCATCCTATAAACTACTTAAACCAATGGCAATATGGGGTTTAAGTTAGTGGTATGTGAGACAAGAGCACGATGCTGATATTTTATTCAGGGCCAAGTGTCTAGGGGACCAACTCACACCTGAAAACACTCCCAAATCGGACATCATGAGAATTTCGGGCAGAAATAAAGGCTTTTTAGAATAAATAAAGATAAAGACCAATAAAGATCATATGGGATTCAAATAAGGGTACTTATGTTGTTCTACTGTTAGTAAAGTTATATGCATATACTATTTTCGTAGCATGGCATTTGACTAAAAGCTCTGTATTTGTCGAAAATAAATATTCAAAGGATAATTTTGTTCCACATAAAGTAAAAGAAGGCGCAGCGGAGCGGGCCCGGTTCAGCTAGTATATATATATGACCAGATGTAGATATATGTATGTATCGTTCATCCGATACTGCCGTTAAAATCTGTAGTAGCGATCATTTATGTCTATCGAAAAAAAAATTTACAAGTTTCTATTCAGTTTTTGAATAAGTTTGCAAAATTTAAGTCTGACAAAATTTCAACATAGGTTTCATGTATTGAAAGTAGTATGTATTTTGATTCGGTGGTGTAGGGTATTGCTGGATCCAGCCGACTTTTGCTTTTTTTTATCGATGTACGACTTGGAGCTTGACACAAGCGACTACCTGTAAAGTTCAAGTTTTCATAAATCGCTGCCTCCCACAAATACTTCGAATTTTCTGGCCAAACCTAACAAGCCGATTACTGGTTTAGGTGTATGTCTATAGTGGCTTGCAGTACATTAATATTTACACTCTCTTTACGACCTAACGTATTTTCGCCGAAATATTTGGTTCACCAATAATGGACTTAAAAGCAAAAACTCTTTCTAAATTTCAATGGAAACAACATCATTTGATTAAATCCAAATAAACGATTTAAAGCATTTTTCATTCTCAATTCGTGTTTGAGCATTTATTTTCCTTTCTACGTCTCATTATTACCCCATTATCATTCAAAGCAAATAGCATTAAAAAAACAAACAAAAAACCCATTAACACGCCTTTTTTTCTTATATTTTCTTGGGAAATTGCAAAAACATTTTTCATGGTTCAAATAAAATTTTCCGAGAATTCTAGGTACGCAAACCAGACCGAAATTGCAAACTTCACATTCCTCAACGCTCAGATGTTCACATAAGCGCCGCGTGTTTGAAAAGCAAAAATTAATAAAAATGTTTTGGGGCAGAAAACAACAGCAAAACCAAATGCAAAAAAAAAAAAACAAAATGAAAATGTGAATTTTATTAATATGTTTAAGCATTCATGTATGAAGAGATTAAAAACCTGAACATTTGCAAAACACTCACATAAACTCTCTAGCGCATGCAAGCCACACACACACACACACATACCCATTTACCCACATGAGTACATGTGAGAATTTGGGTATAAAATTAAAGTCGCAGTTATGCGGTGGTTACCACAAATTGGATTGCAGTTCGCTGTGTGAAACGTTCAAAGCAAGAAAAACCCAAGTGTGTAAAATTTAAAACAAGTCAAAGGATTCTAAATAAGACGGAGCAGGCGATAACAACCTTATACTTACCCCTAAGGGAAAAACCTTATTATATTCGAATGCAAGGAAATGTTAGAAAAAGGCCTATGTCAATCGATTAACAAAGTAATGCTGAATCCATCCGTTTACTTCTCAATGGGTATATCCCTCTTCATTCTGGGTGTTACAAACAAATGCACTGAACTAAAATACCCTGTAGCCACACTTGTGGTACAGGGTACCTGGAAGTATGGTCCTGATTTTTCATTTTAAAACTCCATTCAAAAAGAGTTTTTTCTCTACCGCTTGGTATCTCTAATTAAAAAATAATTGAAGCTCAAAAAAAAATTCCCTAGATGTGAGTGACTCAAATCCTTAAGTATTATTAAAACACCTGTTTCCTCTTAAAATGTTCCTAAAGGTTGTTTTTATACCCTCCACCATAAGATGGGGGGTATACTAATTTCGTCATTCTGTTTGTAACTACTCGAAATATTCGTCTGAGACCCCATAAAGTATATATATTCTTGATCGTCGTGAAATTTTATGTCGATCTAGCCATCTCCGTCCGTCTGTCCGTCCGTCCGTCCGTCCGTCTGTCTGTCGAAAGCACGCTAACTTCCGAAGGAGTAAAGCTAGCCGCTTGAAATTTTGCACAAATACTTCTTATTAGTGTAGGTCGGTTGGTATTGCAAATGGGCCATATCGGTCTATGTTTTGATATAGCTGCCATATAAACCGATCTTGGGTCTTGACTTCTTGAGCCCCTAGAGTGCGCAATTCTTATCCGATTGGGATGAAATTTTGCACGACGTGTTTTGTTATGACATCCAACAACTGTGCCAAGTATGGTTCAAATCGGTCCATAACCTGATACAGCTGCCATATAAACCGATCTTGGGTCTTGACTTCTTGAGCCTCTAGAGTGCGCAATTCTTATCCGATTGGAATGAAATTTTGCACGACGTGTTCTGTTATGACATCCAACAACTGTGCCAAGTATGGTTCAAATCGGTCTATAACCTGATACAGCTGCCATATAAACCGATCTTGGGTCTTGACTTCTTGAGCCTCTAGAGTGCGCAATTCTTATCCGATTAGAATGAAATTTTGCACGACGTGTTCTGTTATGACATCCAACAACTGTGCCAAGTATGGTTCAAATCGGTCCATAACCTGATACAGCTGCCATATAAACCGATCTTGGGTCTTGACTTCTTGAGCCTCTATAGTGCGCAATTCTTATCCGATTGGAATGAAATTTTGCACGACGTGTTTTGTTATGACATCCAACAACTGTGCCAAGTATGGTTCAAATCGGTTTATAACCTGATACAGCTGCCATATAAACCGATCTCGGGTCTTGACTTCTTGAGCCTCTAGAGTGCGCAATTCTTATCCGATTGGAATGAAATTTTGCACGATGTGTTTTGTTACGATATCCAACAACTGTGCCAAGTATGGTTCAAATCGGTCCATAACCTGATATAGCTGTCATATAAACCGATCTTGGTTCTTGACTTCTTGAGCCTCTAGAGGGCGCAATTCTTATCCAATTTGAATGAATTTTGGCACGTAGTATTTGGTTATGATATCCAACAACTGTGCCAAATATGGTTCAAATCGGTTCATAACCTGATATAGCTGCCATATAAACCGATCTGGGATCTTGACTTCTTGAGCCTCTAGAGGTCGCAATTATTATCTGATTTGCCTGAAATTTTGTACGACGGATTCTCTCATGACCAATAACATACGTGTTTATTATGGTCTGAATTGGTATATAGCCCGATACAGCTCCCATATAAATCGATCTCTCTATTTTACTTCTTGAGCTCACAAAGGGCGCAATTCTTATTCGAATTGGCTGACATTTTACACAGGTCTCCAACATATAATTTATTTGTGGTCCAAACCGGACCATATTTTGAAATCGCTCTAATAGCAGAGCAAATCTTTTCTTATATCCTTTTTTGCCTAAGAAGAGATGCCAGGAAATGAACTCGACAAATGCGATCCATGGTGGAGGGTATATAAGATTCGGCCCGTCCGAACTTAGCACGCTTTTACTTGTTTTTTTCTCCTATATTTCCTAACCAAAAATTATTCAAATTTCTACAAGTCTTAGATTCAAGCATCTGGGTAGGTGTGTATGTCTATACATGTATGTATATGTGTGTTATAATAACTTGTAGCGTTATTCGTTTTTTCCCCCCAAAGAAGATGTTAAGGTAAATTTACCCTTTTTCACTTCAAAGTAAGAAAACACTCGAGTATACGTGTAAGTGTGCCTGTATGAATAACGATGTCATATATATGTATGTTTGAAGGAGTGTGTATGTGTTGCGCTTGAGTATTTGTAATACATGTATGTTGTGTTTACCCTTTCTTTGCATAAATTGTTGTTGGAGGCATATTTTAAATTAGTTCTTGGTAGGCATCATCAAGATTCATGTATCAACAGACACCAACATTGATATCCAACACCAAACAACCAAACACACGTACACACACACACACAAACACTTGAGTATGTTAATGACTTTGCAGAATAAACTATCATCAAGAATTAGATAACATTTTTAAGAAGTCTGTTACAGAAAACAAGAAAATTAATTATGTGAAATTTAAGAAACTGCTGACACAATTTGTTAGTTAATTGAAGTTTATAATGAAGCTAAGATAGGGTGTAAGAGTGGGTAGAGGAAAACAAACATATATGCTTGTTAAAATCTGAAGAAAGAGTCTTTATATTGTAATGAGTCCTTACAGGTAATGACTTATTTTTGGGAAATATGTTGGCCCATACCCCAACCAAGGTTCATTCATCTTCGACGTTTGATTTTATGACATGCCTGGCGATACCCTCTCCATATATAGCCTAAATATGTTCATATGTTCACTTTACACTGCCCATTTAAAGTTATCACCTGTAGAGCCTTGTGAATTTTGTCCGTATAGGATGTAACTGGGTCGGTCTTTATGCATTTTTCCTCATAACTCATGGTTTTCGCATGACATTTTTTTTTATTTCGTCCCATTTTTCCATTGATTTTTTGTTACAATTAATCCATTGGAATGAACATATCTAAAAGCAAGATAATATTTTAATATTATGATTTTTTTATGCTACAACATCACAAAATTCCTATTTTGATTACTTTTTGGTCCACTTTTTATAGACATCATTTTTTTCGAAATTATTTTACCCATCACCGAAATATTCTTTTCCGACCCTATAAAGTATATACATTCATGATCAGCGTAAAATAAAAAAAAGACCATCTAACCATGTCCGTCCGTCTGTCCTTCTGTCTGTTGAAATCACTCTACAGTATTTAACAAGTAAAAGCGTGCTAAGTTCGGCCGGTCCGAATCTTATATACCCTCCACCATTGATCGCATTTGTCGAGTTCTTTACCGGTATCTCTTTTTAGACAAACAAAGGATAAAAGAAAAGAATTGCTATGCTAATTGAATAGAGTGTTGGAGACCACAGTAGAAGTCTATGTGTAAAATTTCAGCGAAATCGAATAAGAATTGGGATTGAAAAAGTAAAAAAGTGAGATCGATTTATAGGGGAGCTGTATCAGACTGAAGACCGATTCAGACCATATTTGTCACGTATATTGAAGGTCATGGGAGAAGCCGTTATACAAAATTTCAGCAAAATCGGATAATAATTACGCCCTCTTGAGGCTCAAGAAGTCAAGATCCAAGATCGGTTTATATGGCAGCTATATCAGGTTATGGACCGATTTACACCCTACTTGTCACAGTTGTTGGACGTCATAATTAACCATCTGTTGAAAAATTTCAGCCAAATTGCATAGGAATTGCGCCCCCTAATGGGTCAAGAAGTCAAGACCCCAGATCGGTTTATATGATAGATATGTCAGGTAATGGACCGATTTGAACCATAATTGGCACAGTTGTTAGAAACTATAATAGCCAAATCGGATAAGGATTGCGTCCTCTAGTGGCTCAAGAAGTCAAGATCCAAATGGTTTATATGGCAGCATTATCAAAATATGGACCGATATGGCCCATTTGCAATCCCAACCGACCTACACTTATAAGAAGTAGTGTAGGTGAAAAATTTCAAGCGGATAGTTTTACTCCTTCGAAAGTTAGCGTGCTTTCGACAGACAGACAGACGGACATGGCTAGATCGACTTAAAATATCAGTTACAAACAGAATGACGAAATTAGTATAGCCCCATACTATGGTGGAGGTTAAAAAAATAGAGATATTGAGCTGAAATTTGCACAGATTCTGTTTTTGCCCATAAGCAGGTTAAGCTCGAAGATGGGCTATATCGGACTGTACTTGATATAGCCCGCATATAGACCGATCCTCCGATTTAGGGTCTTAGGCCCATAAAAGCCACATTTATTATCCGATTTTGCTAAAATTTGGGACAGTGAATTTTTTTAGGCCCTTCGACATCCTTCGTCAATTTTGCCCAGATCGGTCCAGATTTGGATATAGCTGCCATATAGACCGATCCTCCGATTTAAGGTTTTGGGTCCATAAAAAGTGTATTTATTGTCCGATGTCGCCGAAATTTGCGGCTGTAAGTTGTGTTAAACTCCTCGACATATTTCCGCAATTTGGCCTTGATCGAACAAGATTTGCATTTAGCTGCCATATAGATCCGATCTATCCGATCTCTCGATTTAAGGCTTTTTGCCCATAAAAGGCTTATTTCTTGTCCGATTTCGCCGAAATTTGAGATAGTAAGTTAAGTTAAGCCCCTCAACATATTTCTGCAGTATGGCACAGATCTGTCCAGATTTAGATATAGCTGCTATATAGACAAATCCTCCGATTCGGGGTTTTGCGCCCATAAAAGGCGCATTTATTGTCCGATGTCGCTGAAATTTTGGACAGTGAGTTTTGTTAAGCCCTCCGACAACCTTCTTCAATTTGGCCCAGATCGGCCCAGATATTGATATAGCTGCCATATAGACCGATCTCTCGTTTTAGGGTCTTGCGCCCATAAAAAGCGCATTTATTATCAGATTTTGCTGAAATTTGGGACAGTGAGCTGTATTAGGCTTTTCGACATCTTTCTTCACTTTGGCCCAGATCGGTCAGATTTGGATATAGCTAAAATTTGGACCGATATCTCGATTAAAGGTTTTGGGCCCATACAAAGAAGCATTTATTGTCCGATGTCGCAGAAATTTGAAACAGTGAGTTAAGTTAAGCCCCTCGATATACTTCTGCAATATGCTACAGATCGGTTCAGATTTGGATATAGCTACCATATGGACCGATCTCTCGATTTAAGATTTTAGCCCGTAAAAGGGGCATTCATTGTCCGATGTCCCCGAAATTTGGGACAGTGAGTTGCGTTAGGACCATCGAAATCCTTCTTCAATTTAGGCCAGATCGGTCCAGATTCGAAAATAGCTGTCATATAGACCGGTCTCTCGATTTAAGGTTTTGAGACCATAAAAGGCACATTTATTGTCCGATGGCGCCGAAATTTGGGACAGTGAGTTGTGTTAAGCCCTTCGACAATATTCTTCAATTTAGCACAGATCGGTTCAGATTTGGATATAGCTGCCATATAGACTGATCTCTCGATTTAAGGTTTTGAGGCCATAAAAGGCGCGTTTATAGTCGTTTTCACTGCAATTTGGCACAGTGGATTATGTTGGGCATTTCGACATCCGTGTCGTATATGGTTCAGATCGGTTTATTTTTAGATATAGCTACTAAAAAGACCAATATTTTGTTATACACAATTATACTTATTAGTATTTGGTCCCAATCGGAACATATTTCGATATAGCTGCTATGGGGTATGCATTTTTTACCGGATTTTGACGAATGGTGGGTTACATATATACCCGAGGTGGTGGGTACCCAATGTGCGCCCCAGCCGAACTTAACGTCTTTTTACTTGTTATACTCTACACCACTACTTTGGTGTATAACTAAGTGAATTTGTTTGTAACGCCCAGAAGGAAGAGAGATAGACCCATCGATAAGCATTCTGATCGACTCAGAATCACTTTTTGATACGATATAGCTATGTA
The DNA here is from genome assembly GCF_963082655.1 of Stomoxys calcitrans. Classification (NCBI taxonomy): domain Eukaryota; kingdom Metazoa; phylum Arthropoda; class Insecta; order Diptera; family Muscidae; genus Stomoxys; species Stomoxys calcitrans. Next base: position 206,359,969 of record NC_081553.1, read on the forward strand.
TGTCTGTCCGTCTGCTCATGTTAATTTATGTACAAAGTACCGAGCGTCTTCAAATTGGGCACAATCATTTTCTTAGGTCTAGAGACAAAGTCTATTGAAATTGGAAAAAATCGGTTCAGAATTGGATATAGCTCCCATATATATGTTCGTCCGATTTGGACTAAAATTGCATTTATAGCGTAAATTTTCAACCGCGAAATATTACACGAAGGATTCTCTTATAAGTCTCGACATAATCGATGGATTTTATATAAATCGGTTCAGATTTAGATATAGCTCCCATACATATGTTCGTCCGATTTGGACTAAAATTGCAATTAAATCCTCATTTGTAAACCGATTCTCACGAAATTTTCCATGAGAAGTTCTCTACAAAGTCTCGAGATAATCGTTTGTTTTTTTATAAATCGGTTCAGATTTATATATAGCTCCCATATATACGTTCGTCCGATTTGGACTAAAATTGCATTTATAGCGTCATTTGTAAGCCGACATTCGTGAATTTTTGCACGAGGAATTCTCTTATAAGTCTCGACATTATTGTTGAGTTTCATAGAAATCGGCTCAGATTTAGACATAGCTCCTATAAATATGTTCGTCCGATTTGAACTAAAATTGCAATTATATTTTCATTTGTAAACCGATTCACACAAAAATTGGCAAAAAGGATTCCCTTATGACTCCCGGTATTGCATTTGAATTAAATGGAAATCGGTTCAGATTTAGATAAAGCTTCCGTATATATTTTCGTTCGAATTTGAATAAAACTCACCATAGCGCAGAGGTAAGCATGTCCGCCGCTGAACGCCTGGGGCAACATTTGTGAGGTACTATGCCATGTAAAACTTCTCTTCAAAGAGGTGTCGCACTGCGGCACGCCGTTCGGTCTCGGCTATAAAAAGGAGCTTAAACTTGAATCGGAATGCACTCATTGATATTCGAGAAGTTTGCCCCTGTTCCTTAGTGGAATGCATTTGCAATTTTGTAATTTGTTAACCGATCTTCACAAAATTTGGCATGAAGGTTTGTCTTACAACTCTTCTGATCATAGAAAATTGTTCAGTTTTAGATAAAGCTCCCATATTTATGCATCCTCCGATTTTTACCTTTAAGGCCTTTACTAACTTATTTATCAATCGATCTTCTCCAAAATTTACACAACGATTTACTCTATTCAATGTGCTGAAGGGTATCAAAAGGTCGGCTTCGTCCGACTTTAGCCCGTCCTTACTTATCATAGCCTACACCATCACTTTGGTACAGGAAATTATAACTTTGTTAATTTGTTTGAACCGATAAGGAGGAGAAAAGCTAATTCCATTGATAAGTAAACTGATTGGCTTAGAATCGCTTACTGATTCAATTTATCTATGCACGGATGTCCAGACAGATGGACAGCCTGTCCATGTATTCTTGAAAACAAGGTACAGGTCGCTTCTGTTGTCCGACTCAGGGCTGCTGAGTTTAAACCCTCGACTCCGATCCAGGGTCGGAGTATTAAACCGGAGTCGAAGAGCGGTTCGAAGTCAAGGCTAGCGTGCTCAACTCCTTACCAAAGTCCAACTCTGGCTCAATAATCCGATTGCGACTTACAGTCCGGCCTCAAAAAATCGACTCCGTTCGACTCCGCAGCTCTGCTCCGACTGACGTAAATATTTTTACAAGTCACTTTTTTGGTCCTAGGACGAATGCTATTGATTTTGAAAAAAAAAATCGGTGCAGATATAAATATAGCTCCCATATATATTTTTCATCCGATATGGGCCTTCAAAGCTGTATAAGCCATATTTTCGACCCGATCTAAACAAAATTTGGCAAGAGGTGCTATTTTGTCGTTTCAATACGTGTACAAAATGTCGTCAAAATCAAATCAGATTTAGATATGACTCCCATATATATCTTTAATCCGACGTGGCCTGAAAAGGACACACTTTTATGCAAATAATTGATTAGTTTGTTTTGATTTTAAATCGACCCCATTTAGTGTTTGATTAAAATCACTCATACAAGTTTACTTTGTATTTTAGTTTTGGAAAATTTAATTTTCATGTCAAAAAAGTTCACATCTAGCAGATAATCTGCAAAAGCAACGTACACACACATGAAAACATTTTCTTTGCGTAAATAAGCAATAATTCGAACACATATGCTTTAACACTCACGAACACATACGCATTGTTTGTAAATGTCAACAAAGTTTATTAGGCATATGAATTAATTTCTTCTCTTATAACCGATGTGCTAGAGCCTTCATTTAAAATGGGGCCAAAGGCAACCTAACCTATTCAAATGTGCTTATATCAAAATGAAAGCCAATACTCTGCTGGAAATGGAAGAATTTGAATAATTTCACAAAATGTTCATTAGTATGCATTTAGTTAGGAATTGATTTTGAACCATTACCCGAGTTTAGATAAACATAGCTGTTTTACACTTTTGAAAAATATTTGTGTCATAACCCCAAGGAAATTATTTCATAACATTAAATTGCTTTGCCGAAGCTATGTTAATGTGGCCGTGTGTATTTGCTCTAAATATTTACAAATAAATTTAGATTCAATATTTTCTCGAATTCTCTTCTGGTTGATCAACTAATGGAAAATTGGCCATCAATCAATGATATTTTAAGGCATAATTGTATTGATTGCTTGTTGGCCTTACTTGATTACGAAATGGGTCATCATAATCATTTTTAATAGAATTTAAATAACTTTATTATGGGTGAAATTTCGTTTAGATATCTCTATGCTGTTCATTTATAGTTTTAATATGGGTCATAAAGCAATTAAAGGAGCCAAACAATTTTAAAGATATGTAAAAAGTATGTGGAGTCTTTGACTACCTTTAGTTTGCCTTTCGTCATACAATACACCCTACTGCACCACTTCAGTGGTACGGGGTATTATAACTGTGTTAATATCTGTTTATATAAAACTGAAATTGTTGCGCTTGTCGACCTTCCCCCTTACTACCATTTTCAAAATCTCGGAGATTGGTGCATCGATTACTGGCACCCCACAAACACGAAATTGGTATACAATTTTGGGGTCAAATAACATAGGGGGACGCCCCATCCCAAAACCCACCCGAACGGACATGTTTACCGATAGGGACGATATGGGTATCAAATGAAAGGTATTTAAGAGTAGAGTACGAACTTGGGATGAAGATGTCACACTAAGTGTCGGGGGAGTCCCTCACCCTCAAAAGCACCAACCAACAAGACACTTTTACCGCTTTGGGAAATATGCCTTTCAAATTAAAGGTATTTAAAAGTAGAGTACATATCTGACATAAACATGGATTTCTTCGTGTCTGAGGGGCATCCCACCCCCAGCAGGACATATTTACCGATTGGGACAATATGTGACCTAAATGAAAGGTATTTCGTTAAATACGAATATGGTATTAAAAATTGGGTCCAAGTACTTAGGAGGCCGCCCCATGTCCAAAATCAAAAGTGAATTTTTCGGGACAATGATATTTAAATGATATTTATAAATGAAAATGATATTTAAAATTGGATCCAAGTATCTCGTGAGCCGTCCAAAGCCCAAAGCCACCCCAAAAATACCACAAAATATCAAAGTGGACCAATCGAGACAGTATGGGACTCAAATGAAAGGTTTTCGGGAGTAGAATACGAATATGATGTCAAAAATTGTATCCAAGTAAGCCAGGATAATATATTGGTTTGCCCAAAAAGTAATTGCGGATTTTTCATATAGTCGGCATTGACAAATTTTTTCACAGCTTGTGACTCTGTAATTGCATTCTTTCTTCTGTCAGTTATCAGCTGTTACTTTTAGCTTGCTTTAGAAAAAAAGTGTAAAAAAAGTATATTTCATTAAAGTTCATTCTAAGTTTTATTAAAAATGCATTTACTTTCTTTTAAAAAACCACAATTACTTTTTGGGCAACCCAATAAAACAAGCAAAAAGCCATGACAAGGCAAGACGGACCCCGGGTTGCACATTTCATTTCCATTATAGACTTTTTACAATTGTCTGAGTCCGACCTCATTACATCACTATAGTATAAATCTTTCGTGCATGTCACATTTAAAGATAAAATTCAACAATTCCCTTAAAAATGCAATTACAATAGGATAAGACGAATTTTTGAAAGCCCCTCATTTTTTCTTTGGAAATAGAATATTCTCAAAAACATAGAGTTCCAAAAAAAAAGACCTCTACAAGGCAAGGGTCACGATTTGTATCCTCTGCAGCATCATATTGTTGCCAAAGTTACATAAATATAAGTTAAATAATTAAGTATGTATAATAGGGTGGATTGATTTGTATGGATGAAAAAAAAAGTTAAAAATCGTATCGCAAAAACCTAATCTATTGGGTTGCCCAAAAAGTAATTGCGGATTTTTCATATAGTCGGCGTTGACAAATTTTTTCACTGCTTGTGACTCTGTAATTGCATTCTTTCTTCTGTCAGTTATCAGCTGTTACTTTTAGCTTGTTTTAGAAAAAAAGGTTAAAAAAAAGAATATTTGATTAAAGTTCATTCTAAGTTTTATTAAAAATGCATTTACTTTCTTTTAAAAAATCCGCAATTACTTTTTGGGCAACCCATACATATCATTCTAAGAAAATTCTCCGAAGAAACCATGCATCTAAAATCAAATCCTAATCCGCGCCTCTCGACTTGGAAAAAGCTATTATTTCTAGCATTTATATTTTGGCAAAGGTGGGCATTTACATTTTCAAATCGAGAGGCCCGGATTGGAATTTGATTTTAGATACATGGCTTCTTTGGAGAAGTTTCATATAATTTTAGGTAGTTTACGTTTATGTTATGCAATTAAAATAGAAAAAAATCGACCCGCCCTAATGTATAGACCTTTGATAGAAAAAGGATCATTTAAATGGCATTCCATGTTTCAAGGCAACACGCAAATAGTCGCCATGGATGCATGGAAATACATAAAATGACCATCGTATCGATTTGTTAGACCAATTAAATGTGAACACATTTTTCATATACAAAAAATTAGATAATGGCCTTAGGAATTACCCCATCTGTCAGTTTCAATTCAATTATGTTGATGACTTTATATGAGGCAATAAAGGGGAAAAAAAAACGATATAAACACTCATGCAATAATTGAGTACCGAAGGAGGCCGAAATGTTTCCTTCATGACCCAGATTTCAGCAGAAAAAAGGTCACAACACTTGAAATAATATGTCCAGAAAATTAAGAAGCAATTATTTTTATATGACAAGTGTGCTAAGCCTGAAAGTCTTATTAAACATTTTACATAGTCACCGTACTTCAAAGAAAATTCAAAATCAATTCCCACGAAAATTCTATTGGTTGCCCAAAAAGTAATTGCGGATTTTTCATATAGTCGGCGTTGACAAATTTTTTCACAACTTGTGACTCTGCAATTGCATTCTTTCTTCTGTCAGTTATCAGCTGTTACTTTTAGCTTGCTTTAGAAAAATAGTGTAAAAAAAGTATATTTGATTAAAGTTCATTCTAAGTTTTATTAAAAATGCATTTACTTTCTTTTAAAAAATCCGCAATTACTTTTTGGGCAACCCAATATTAAAAAAATGTATATTGATAAAACTTTTTTGGATGGATAGATTTTTTATAGAAAAAAAATAAGAAAACAGTTGAGGTCCTGCTACAGTATAGTAAATTTTAAATATTTAAGGAGTAATTGGGTGTGGGTGATTTATCACCAGACGTTTAAATTTGTACTCTGTGGTCAAGGATCTTTCACATGAGCCTCACATTGTAGCGATCAATATAAAAGTTCAGTTAAATGGTATTTTGGGTGCGGGCGACCACCCAGATACTGGGTGTCTGATCGTGTATCAAACTCGTAATCTATCAATGACCTTTCATTAGACCATATAGCACAGTTCTGAACAGCCAAATAGTGGTTTTTAGGGGTGAGGTGTCCCCTAGACCCTTGATTCCAAATATTTATACCAGATTCGCAGTTTATTTCGTTTGGCAAGTAAGTTCTTTCTAGGTTTTATAAAGCGGCCATCCCACCTCAGACATCTTGAGCCAAAATCTCCTATCACATTTACACTCTACCACTTCTGAGGTACACGGTATTAAAACTTTGTTTGCAACGCTCGAAAGGAAAAGAACTACGCCCTGACCTAGATAAGAACTATAATCTTTTTTTTATATCCAACATCGAAGGAGGGGTCGATAAACATTTTGTCACTGCGTTTGCAACGTATCAAAATATCCATTTCCGACCCTATATATATGTATATACTAGCTGACCCGGGCCCGCTCAGCTGCGCCTTCTTTTACTTTTTATCGAACAAAAGTTTCCTTGGAATATTTATTTTCGACAATTAAAGAACTTTTAGTGAAATACCATGCTACGAAAAAAGTATATCGCTTGACTAATTATTTAACAATATAAGTGCCTTTGTCTGAATCCCATATGATCTTTATTGGTCTACGAATTTAAGTTTGGGTGTAGGGTGTACTCCATTCATATAATACTTTATTTCAGCCCGCTTCTCTCATGACATCTGATTTAGTGGTGTTTTCGGGGCACTTGGCCCTGAAAAATATCGGCATCGTGCTCTTCTTTCAAAAACCATTTATTTAAACCCCATATTACCATTGGTTTAGGAGAGTTTACACGATGAGGCGTCTCCCAAACACTTGGCCCAAAATAGATTATCAAATTCGTTTTCTAATCTTAAATACCACATATTGGCATGGTCGAAAATTTTTTACCCTTTGCGGGATGTTTTGGTGGAGGGGTGATTCCCTAAATACATGGTCCTAAATTTGGATATCAAATTCGTATTCTACTCCCAAATACCTTTATTTGAGCCCCATATTGCGATGGTCAGTAAAAAATTGCTGTTTGTGGGGTATTTTGGGAAAGGGGTTGACTCCCAGAAAATTGGTTAGGGGTGTTTTGGGGATTTGGGTGGTCAGCCAAACACTAAGCCCGGAAAATATATCAGCAACGTGCTCTATTCTCATACATCTATATATCATTTATTTGAACCCCATATTGCCATTGGCCTCAAAATTGGATATCAAATTCGTTTTCTAATCTCATTTAAACTCCTTTTTGCAAAAATCAGCAAATATGTCCGGTTTGGGGTATTGGCCCTAAAAACTATGAATATTTAGTTCCACTCTCTTTAAAACCCAAATTGTCTTGGTGAGCAAATGCGTCCTATTAGGGGGTTGTTATGGTGGTGGGACGTGCCCTAGACAGTTGGTCCCTAATGTTGATATCAGATACGTGGTCTACTGCCAAATACCTTTAATTTGAGCCCCATATTTTCATAGTCGGCAAACATGACCGGCTTGGGGGGTGTTTTGGGGGATGGGCGGCCACTCAGTGAGTTGGCCTTGAAAATATATATCGGATTCGTGTTCTACTCTAAAAACCCTCTTATTTGAGCCTTATATTGCAAAAGTCAGCAAATACTTACTATTTGGGTGGTGTTGTTGGGGTGGGGTGGCCCCATAGACAATTTTCCCGAATATTGATATCAAATTCGTGCTTTACTCCCAAAGACCTTTCATTTGAGCCCCATGTGGCTATGGTCGTAAATGTGTCCCCTTTGGAAGAGGTTTTTGGGGAGAGGCGGCCCCCCAAACACTTGGTCTCATATTTGGATATCAGATTCTAATTCTACACTCAAATACCTTTTATTTAAGCCCCACATTCCCATGGTGAGTAAATAAGTGCTGTTTGGGGGGTTTTTGGGGAAGAGGTCCACCCCCCCCAGAAACGTGGTCCCACATTTGGATATCAGATTCGTATTCTACTCGCAAATACCTTTCATTTGAGTCATATATTGCCATGGTCGGTAAATATGTCCGATCTAGGGGTGTTTTGGGGCTTGGGGTGGTCCCTCTAGCACTTGGTCTGACAAATGGATATCAGATACGTTTTCTTATACTAAATACCTTTTATTTGAGTCCCATATTGTCGTGATTGGTCTAAATATTGGTCTAATTTCGCTTAAATCGCACCACCCATCTCCGAGATCTGGCGTTTCTGAAAATTAGGGTAGGGGGAGGGTCCGTGATTTAACACCCTTAGACGATTTTTTGTTGGGCTATGTTAAAGCTCATGTTTATACAGAAAAGACTGCTTCAAAGCCCGATTGGAAGAAAACATTGAAGTATTCTATCGTGAGATATGTGCCGAAATGTTGGAAAGAGTAGGCCAACATTTGACTTAGCGGATGGAGCAGAAGATTTGCCAGACGATTTGTCAGAGGATTTGCCAGAGGTTCCAGATTCGCGCCCAGATGGGCATGGCTAAATCGAACTAGGAAGTACTTCTGAGTCGATTGATACACTTTTAACAGCCAAAGTTGTGGTTCTACGTAAAATCCTCCAATAAATCCCAAATAATTCACTTTTTCCAATTTTTAATGCGCTGTTGCGGCATGTATTATCGTTAACCGATCGTCATGATATTTCGTATTTCCAAAAGGAACAAGTAAAAAAAAGGCGTTAAGTTCGGCCGGGCCGAACTTTGGATACCCACCACCTTGGGTATATATGTAAACCTCCTTTCATCAAAATTCGGTGAAAATTTCATACCTTATGTCCCATATCAGTTATATCAAATTATGTTCCGATTTGGACCAAATACTAATAAGTACACTAGCAATATCTAAAAATAAACCGATCTGAACCATATACGACACGGATGTCGAAAAGCCTAACATAAGTCACTGTGTCAAATTTCAGTGAAATCGGATTATAAATGCGCCTTTTAGGGGACCAAGACTTTAAATCGAGATATCGGTCTACATGACAGCTATATCCAAATCTGGACCGATTTGGGCCAAGTTGCATAAAAATGTCGAAGAGCCTAACACAAAGCACTGTCCCAAATTTCAAACAGTAAATGCGTTTTTTATGGCCCCAAAACCTAAAATCTAGATATCGGTCTATATGGCAGCTATATCCAAATCTGGACCGATTTGTGCGATATTGCAGAAGTATGTCAAGGGGCTTAACTTAACTCACTGTCCTAAATTTCGGAGACATCGGACAATAAATGAGCATTTTATGGGCCCAAAACAATAAATCAAGAAATCGGTCTATATGGCAGCTATGTCCAAATCTGAACCGATCTGGATCAAATTGAAGAAAGATGTCGAAGGGCCTAACACAACTCACTGTCCCAAATTTCAGCAAAATCGGACAATAAATGTGGCTTTTATGGACTTGACACCATAAATCGGAGTATCGGTCTGGCAGCTATATCCAAATCTGGACCGATCTGAGCCAAATTAACGAAGGATGTCGATGGGCCTTACACAATTCACTGTCCCGAATTTCATCAAAATCGGATAATAAATGTGGCTTTTATGGGCCTTAGACCCTAAATTGGAGGATCGGTCTATATGGCAGCTATATCCAAATCTGGACCGATCTGAGCCAAATTAACGAAGGATGTCGATGAACCTTACACAATTCACTGTCCCGAATTTCATCAAAATCGGATAATAAATGTGGCTTTTGTGGGCCTAAGACCCTAAAACGAAGGATCGGTCTATATGGCAGCTATATCCAAATCTGAACCGATCTGGGCCAAATTAACAGAGGAAGTCGAAAGGCCCAACACAACTCACTGTCCCAAATTTCAGCGAAATCGGATAATAAATGTGGCTTTTATGGGCCTTCGACCCTAAATCGGAGGATCGGTCTAAATGGCAGCTATATCCAAATCTGAACCGATCTGAGCTAAATTGACGGAGGATGTCGAAGGTTTGAAAACAACTCACTGTCCCAAGTTTCAGCAAAATCGGATAATATATGTGGCTTTTATTGACCTAAGACCCTAAATCGGCGGATCGGTCTATATGGGGGCTATATCAAGATATAGTCCGATATAGCCCATCTTCGAACTTAACCTGCTTATGGACAAAAAAAGAATCTGTGCAAAATTTTAGCTCAATATCTCTATTTTTAAAGGCTGTAGCGTGATTTCAACAGACAGACGGACATGTCGTGATCGTCTTAGAATTTTACGCTGATCAAGAATATATATACTTTATAGGGTCGGAAATGGATATTTCGATGTGTTGCAAACGGAATGACAAAATGAATATGCCCCCATCCTTCCATGGTGGGTATAAAAAGGGAGGGTATGCGTTTGTCTATATAAAAAAAGTTTTTCTCCCTTATAGGATCCTCCTAATCTAATATCCTTGATGGAGCCACATATCAACATTTTGAGATCTTCTACACGGAATAAATAGGTTAGCATTCAAAAGATATATCAAAGCACACTCTCCTTATTATGTGTTGAAAGATTAAAACAAAATATTTTTCATAATATTAAAACCAAAAGAAACCACAGGACTAGTTGTATAAAGAAATTTGGTATTTGTTTACTTTGTTTCCTGTGTTAGCATTTTAAGCACATAAATAATATAACATATTTGTGGCCTCATGTCAGTGGAAGATTTTAATTGAAAGTATGTAAAGAAAGTTTCTTAATTTTAAAATTTGTTTCTTTTGATTCTTCATTATGGTGTATAGTGTGTATGAAAATTCGATTATACACACAAATAGTTTCAGTTCATTTTGTGGCAATAGTAAGTGTCATTTGCAGTTAGTTGTGGTATTTGGCCGAATCTTCTTCATTACATTGTGGTCAAAGCGATATTAAAGTCTAACCAACTGTTGTTTCAACTACGAAGGTAAATTAAATAAATATAATAGCTAAAGAAAATATTATTATACGATATAAATTTAAAATCAATTTGGCACAGCCCTACATGGGGTTATGATTGTGTGAAAGAGGGGGGTTATGATCTTGTTATCAATAATAAATTGTTAAATATCTTGGTTTGAACATGTACTTAGGGCATGGTATTCAATACATGTTAACTAAGCCTCTCACATTTGTCCCAAATATTGGGTTGTCCAAAATGTAATTGTGGATTTTTCATATAGTCGGCGTTGACAAATTTTTTCACAGCTTGTTACTCTGTAATTGCATTGTTTCTTCTGTCAGTAATCAGCTGCTACTTTTAGCTTGCTTTAGAAAAAAAGTGTAAAAAAGTATATTTGATTAAAGTTGATTCTAAGTTTTATTAAAAATGCATTTACTTTCTTTTAAAAAATCCGCAATTACTTTTTGGGCAACCCAATAGTTCTACTCCTATCAAATATCCAGCTGTTTTTCAACCCCCTGTCACATATAGTGTCAAAATATATATCTCCTTAAGTTTTCTACCCACAATACAGCAACAATGATTTCTCTTTTTTTTCTAAATATGACTTAATTGTCATATGTATGGCAGTTGCATTTTTATAATCGCGTTAAAAAGGAGGCCCATTATACTAAAAATGTGCTTGTATAAATTAAGTCTTTCCAAAACTGTGGGAGTAACAGTGTATGTGTGGGTATCTTCGCAGTACATCCATATATGGGTGTGTGCGTGTGTGTGTGCCGGATTAAACACCAGTTTTTCTCATGCAACTACTCAAGTTTCTTGTTACACCTCCACACCATAGCCAGCTGGCAAAAGTACTCATACAAGCACACAACAAAAGTTGTATTGTGTAGTACCTCTTTTGTTGTGCTGCGAATTTTTGTAATTGAATGTTGCAAAAGTAGGTCAAAGTGTTTTGCTGGCGTTGAATGCAGTCGGTGCTTAAACATTTTGGTCAGGGCTTTCGCTTAAAGTAATTTTTAAAGCAATTTATATGGCTATATAAAGATATGATAATTTTGACAGGAAGATTGCCTCCAAGTGGATTGAAACCCCTGTATATTTTATTTTACTGGTAATAACCTAATAGAGGACTCACTTAGATATTTAAATCCATTGTGATACCGCAGCAACAAAAGAAGGAAAATGCCATCTAGGTCCTTCAATTGAACCAGCCGTATTGCTCTAAAAATCCTAAGGCCTTGCGAATGTTTACACCTTATAATTTAAAACCAGTAAGGGAGGGCAAAGAATAGGAAAGAATCTCTCCGAACCATTTAATACCAAACGAGGTTTCAGACAAGTAGACAGCCTATCGTGTGATCTCTTTAACATTCTCCTGGAGAAGATTATACGAGATGCAGAAGTGAATAGATATGGCACACTAATCACAAGATAACACATGCTACTCGCCTATGCCGACGACATTGATGTCATAGGTCGGTCACCGGAAGTAGTAACTGCAGCCTTTGAAAGAATCAAAAGAGAGTCAGTGAAAATGGGTCTGGCTGTAAATGGAGATAAGACGAAATGGATGGTTTCCACTCCCAAAAAGCCTTGCACAACCGAGCAGATAAAGAAAATGGAGAAAGTTGGGAACCACAACTTTGAGACAGTCAGTAACTTTAACTACCTCGGCACCGCCGTAACCGAAACGAATGACACCAGTTTTGAGATTAAGCGAAGAATAATACTGGCAAACAGATGCTACTTTGGACTAAGTAAGCAGTTTAGAAACAAGGCCATCTCTCGACAGACGAAGATCACACTTTACAAGACACTGATACTACCCGTGCTGTTATATGGTTCTGAAGCATGGGTACTTGTGAAAGCAGATGAGGCAGTGCTTGGAGTATTTGAGAGAAAGATTCTTCATAAAATATATGGACCAGTTTGCGTTAACGGAGAATATAGGCGACGTATGAACCACGAGCTGTATGAGCTGTATGACGACGATAGTATAGTTACACGCATCAAAATACAACGGCTGCGTTGGCTAGGTCATGTTGTCAGAATGGATGAAGAAGCTCCAGCAAAGAAGTCTTTTGAAGGCAAACACAGTGGTACACGCAAACCGGGAAGACCAAAAGCCCGATGGAAAGATCAAGTTGTGGGAGACACCTCGAAACTTGGAGTCAGAGATTTTAGAATGAGCGCAGAAGATCGAGGCGCTTGGAACGCTATTATACCCACGACCGAAGGATGGGGGTATATTCATTTTGTCATTCCGTTTGCAACACATCGAAATATCCATTTCCGACCCTATAAAGCATATATATTCTTGATCAGCGTAAAAATCTAAGACGATATAGACATGTCCGTCCGTCTGTCTGTTGAAATCACGCTACAGCCTTTAAAAATAGAGATATTGAGCTGAAACTTTGCGCAGATTCTTTTTTTGTCCATAAGCAGGATAAGTTCGAAGATGGGCTGTATCGGACTATATCTTGATATAGGCCCCATATAGACCGATCCTCCGATTTAGGGTCTTAGGCCCATAAAAGCCACATTTATCATCCGATTTTGCTGAAATTCGGGACAGTGAGTTGCGTTAGGCCCTTCGACATCCTCCATCAATTTGGCTCAGATTGGTCTAGATTTGGATATAGCTGCCATATAGACCGATCCTCCGATTTAGGGTCATAGGTCCATAAGAGCTACATTTATTATTCGATTTTGCTAAAATTTAAAACAGTGAAATGCCTTAGGCCCTTCGGCATCCTCCGTTAATATGGCTCAGATCGGATCAGATTTGGATATAGCTGCCATATAGACCGATCCTTCAATTTAGGGTCTTAGGCCCATAAAAGCCGCATTTATTATCCGATATTGCTGAAATTTGGGACAGTGAGTTGTCTTAGGCCCTTCAATATCCTTCGTTAATTTGGCCTAGATCGGTTCAGATTTGGATATAGCTGCCATATAGACCGATCCTCCGGTTTAGGGTCTTAGGCCCATAAAAGCCACATTTATTATCCGATTTTGCTGAAATTTGGGACAGTGAGTTGTCTTAGGCCTTTCGAAATCTTTCTTCAATTTGGCCCAGATCGGTTCATATTTGGATATAGCTGTCATATAGACCGATCCTCCGATTTAGGGTCATACGCCCATAAAAGCTACATATATTATCCGATTTTGCTTAAATTTGGGAAAGTGCGTTGCCTTAAACCCTTCGATATACTTCGTTGATATGGCACAGATTGGTTCAGATTTAGATATACCTGACATATAGACCGATCGCCCGATTTGGGGTCTTAGGGCCATAAAAGCCGCATTTTTTATCCGATTTTGCTGGAATTTGGGGCAGTGAGTTGTGTTAGGCCCTTCAACATCCTCCCCCAATTTGGCTTAGATCGGACCAGATTTGGATATAGCTGCCATATAGACCGATCTCTCGGTTTTAGGTTTTGGGGCCATAAAAAGCGCATTTATTGTCCGATGTTGCCGCAATTTGGGACAAAGAGTTAAGTTAAGCCCCTCCACATATTTCTGCAATTTGGTCTAGATCGATCAAGATTTGCATATAGCTGCCATATAGACCGATCTCTCGATTTAAATTATTGGCCCCATAAAAGGCGCATTTTAAATCCGATTGCACTGAAATTTGACACACTGACTTGTGTTATGCTTTTCGACATCCGTGTCGTATATAGTTCAGATCGGTTTATTTTTAGATATAACTACTAAAAAGACCAATATTTTGTTATACACAATTAAACAATGACTTGTACTTATCAGCATTTGGTTCATATTGGATCATATTTCGATATAACTGCTATGTGACATAAGATATGCAATTTTCACCGAATTTTGATGAAAGGTGGTTTACATATATACCCGAGGTGGTGGGTATTCAAAGTTCGGCCCGGCCGAACTTAACGCCTTTTTACTTGTTGTTAATTACTCGCTCAAAAATTTGCAATCCACACTGCCTGATACATCGGCCAATGTATCTGGAATAACACAGTGTCCGTTAAAGTTGGACTTTGTCCAGTCCTCTTATCATGGCGAAACCTTTTTCTTAATCCATTACATTCCCTTAAGGAACAGGGGATACTTCCCACATATTAATGAGTACAGTCCAATTAAAGTTTAAGCTCAATGATAGGGGGCCTCCTTCTTTTAATGCCTAGTCCGAACGGCGTGCCGCTTCGATCCAGAAACACGATTCGGCGTTATAGGCGGTCATGTAAAACTCTGCGCCACAGTGGCCTTCAAACTTAATTCATTAGTTTGATTTTTGAAGCGCCGTCCACCAAACCTCAACACCATATATCAGTATAGGACTGGCAACTGCAGTACACAGCCAATGAATGACACGCGGTTTAAGCCCCCAACTTTTGCTAATAGTCCTCTAGCATATGTATAAGGAAAGCGTTGCTTATTTTTTGCGCTTTCAGTCAAGCATAGTGAGGAATTCCGTGCTACTTACAAAATCCGTAATTATTTTCCATGCCACTCCTCTAAGTAGGTTCATATCTGGTATAGTGTCCCCACCTAAGTGCCGGTATCTGTTGGACGCGAAAGCTGGGTCCCAATTACTCCGTTATGGCCCGACACCCAAACGATGCGGATTTTGCCATCCTCAGAGAAGGCGTTAATCTCCTTCTTACACTGTCGAGTTAGCACCAAACAACCTCACGCATTCTGTGATCGCCCGTATCTCCGCCTGCAGGAGCGTAGTCTAAAACAGATCTCAGTCCCTGGGTTCCCAAGATTAGGCCCGGCCGAACTTAACACGCATTTACTTGTTGTTAAAAATAGTTTCATATAAATGTTGACCACCTCTCCTGGCACTTTTTCAAGTATTTCTTATCCCAAACTGTCATTTTTTCAGGATGCATTGGTAATCCCTGTAAGGTATGTGATCTGATCTTTACCACAGATGCGACAGTTTTACTTGTTTCGGTATACATTAGCCAGAAATGTGATCGTCGCTAAACACAATTCTTCAGAGAAGCCTTGGTCTGTCGCTACTGTGGTATCTAAGTGTGTCTGTAAAGGACTACCACACTTATCTTACCTAATCTATAGTCGTTAGTATTATTTAAAGTTTCTCTGTGATGAAATGGCAGCGTTTACTGAACACTTTTCACTTTCACAAATGACGTTTAGACACAATTCTCAACCAGTGCTGCCACCCCCGAAAAACTTAACTCAAAAGTCGCCTATATAATTGTTGAGTCTTCAAGGAAGTCGGAGTTTAGTAAGAATACAGCAAGTCTCCGGTTCCATTCAGCTTCATACAATATTCCAGTCTTTGGTTGAAAGATTTTCATAAGAGTCCCTTAGTCATTCAAGTATTGATTCAAAATCTGATGGGTTCGTTGGTATCTATGCGTATGCCATTGGTTGTTGTTGTTGTTGTAGCAGTTTATTGTGTTCTATCTTTCGTCTGCTTGATTCTGTTGAGTGTCGAGACCCAGAAACTCTGCGACTAAGATGGGGTGCGTCCACAAGGATCTGGGTCTGAGTCGAGTGGGTCTGGCCGGGCAGTTAAACAGTTGACGTGTATCGTGCGGTCCCTGGTTACAATCGGGACATATATCTTGCACGTCGGCATCAATCCTAGCTCTGTGGGAATTGAGGCGGCTGCATCTGCCGGAACGTAATTGAGCCAGAACCACTCTGGTTTGCTGGGGGAGGTCGATTTCTTCGGGTGCAATTGGGGGGCGGTCGTTCTCCAAGGACTACATTCACCCAGTATCCAATTACCGCATCTGCTAACGTGTCTGCAAGAACGTTGTCTAGACACGCTTGATCTAGAGGTTCCCTCTTGCAGCGCTGAACCTCACGCTCTAGATCGTGTAGATCTACCTTAAGGCTTCTGGGCGGTGGGTATCTATCCACTAGATGCTGATTTGGATGGTTTCCGCGATAACAGCCCAAAAGGTATTGCTTAGACAGCATGTAGTTATGTCTTCGTACTGGTAGGATCTTTGTCTCCTGATGGAGGTGGTCCACATGAGAACTGAGGAGACAGCCCGTCGCAGTTCGGAGGGCGGCATTCTGACAGATCTGAATATTGTTCCACTGTGTGTCACAAAGTTGACGAGACCACACTGGCGCTGCATAACTTACCACAGACCGGCCAATTGCTTTGTACGTGGTCAACAAGGTTTCTTTGTCTGCACCCCAAGTGCTGCCAGCAAGTGACTTGAGGACCTCGTTTCTACTTTTGACTTTATTGCAGATTGCTGTGGCACGTGTAAGAGCTGTCAAATGTGACGCCAAGTATTTTGGGACACTTGATGGTCGGAATCATTTCTCCATCGACCATCACAGTCAGCTCAGTATTCACCTCACGCGTATTAGTAGTGAACAGTGTGGCTGAAGATTTGGTGGCGGATATCTTTAGATTTCTTGCAGCGAAATATGAGGCAAGCTCGTTGAGGTAGACGTTCAACATATCGCAGATGTCATCAATGGGTGGGGGGCCTGATGCCATGATCGTACAATCGTCTGCATATGATACGATCTCTATGTCGTCTGGATGGGGTGGAATGGAGGATAGGTAGAGGTTAAACAGTGCCGGAGATATCACCCCACCTTGGGGAACTCCCTGTTTCACTCTACGGTGTTTCGACTTTTTATCCCTAAATTCCACAAATGACTGGCGACCTCACAGGTAATTCGCGACCCATAGTTTCAGGCCTGGCTGGAGGGACGTGTTGGCGAAGTCCTTAAATAATGGCTGACCGTGTCGAATGCCTTCGATAGGTCCAGTGCCACGAGGACCGTCCTATCACATGGCCTGGACTGATTGAAGCCATGGCAAATGTGTGTGGTGATGGCATGCAAAGCTGTTTTTGTGCTCTGCAGTCTCCGAAATCCATGTTGATGCTCGGCGAAGGGAAATTCTCCTACGAGGCTCGGGAGGAGTAATGCCTCAAGCGTCTTTGCCACTGCTGAGAGAAGGGAGATCGGTCTGTACAACTCCCCCCAAACTCGGGTCTTTTCCAGGCTTCAGTAGCGGGATCACTCTGCCCATTTTCCAGACATCGGGAACTATTGGCTTGCCCAAATTTTTTCACAGCTTGTGACTCTGTAATTGCATTCTTTCTTCTGTCAGTTATCAGCTGTTACTTTTAGCTTGCTTTAGAAAAAAAGTGTAAAAAAAGTATATTTGATTAAAGTTCATTCTAAGTTTCATTAAAAATGCATATACTTTCTTTTAAAAAATCCGCAATTACTTTTTGGGCAACCCAATATAAGAGTGTTCAATGACAGGACAGTGGTAAGGTACTCAACTCCAGGTGAATCCAGATTCTTCAACATCAATGTGTAGAGATTCCGTCGGGGTCCAACGCCTTAGAAGATTTAGCGCCACGCATGACATTCGTAACTTCGCCCACGGTAAATTGTGATGGCTGTTCATCGGCACGGAGACCACGAATACGGCGAATGGCTCTCCTCCTTGCCCTGTCTCTCTCGGGATGCACAATAAATTGACGGTTGAACAACCTGGCGCACCTCTACGGATCAGTCACGATTATCTCGCCAAAAGTGACTGAGGTCCTGTCATCCCGTCTACCGGGGTTCGAGAGTGACTTAACAGTGGCCCACAGTTTGCCTATACCGGTGCTTAAGTGCTCCAAGTGTTCCAGCCACAAATACCGCTTATGTTCGTAGACTACCCTGTTTATTTCCAGATTCAGCTCGCTGATTCTGGGATTAGCGGGTCCATAGCACGAATCCCATCACGATGGTCTGCGAGTGCCACTGCTTGCGCCGGGAAATTGGGTCGCACTTGGGGTATTCGACAGGCTGGTATAAAGCGAGCGGCTGCTGCGTTAATGATGTCTCGGAATTTCCTCTCGGCCACAAGCCCATCAGAGGGGGGTGGCAGTTCACTGAAGCGGCGATTGGCATACTCTCTGAAGCCAGTCCAATCGGCTTTCTTATAATTGATAAACATCCGGCGCTCAGAGGTTATGAAGTCGGGTGGCCGGTCGATGGTGAGAATTATGGGGAGGTGGTCTGACCCCAAAGAGATGACGGCTTGCCAGGATACGTCACTCAGGAGATCAGGGGATGCAATTGAGATGTCTGGCGAGCTGCTGCACCTCCTCGTAATCCTAGTGAGGGCATCCTCATTCACCGTGCAAAACGTGCAGCTATCTATCTGCTCTGCCAAAGCTATGCCACGCTGGTCGTTACCTAGGGGAGAATGCCATGACGTGTGATGCATATTTTCCTTAAGTTTCATGCTTGATTTCTTATTTTCTTTAAAAATTTATGAATTTAAGAAATTTATTAACTTGTCACTATTGGCTACTAAAAATTTCTCTTTGATTTGGTAATGTGTTCTTAGGCACATATATATTTCATTTTTAGTACTCGTCCATCTACCATACAAGGGAACTGTATTAGGAAAATTGTAAAATATTTTTAAAAAAGAGTATCTTTGGTTTCTTTTTCTGTAGGCAATTTAAAAACTACATGTTTTATAGTTTAAACCCTTTTCTTTTTGATTAGGCCACAATTTCTCGCAACACTTCGTATTTATTGTGTGCACTAAAGTAAGGAAATTTCTTCATAATCATAAATAAAATATAAATCGGCAGAGATAAAATTTGTTGCTGTTGCCTTTGCTGTTGTTGTTGTTGTTGCTATTGCTGTTATTTATATTTGATTTGTTTCCTGATCTTTTTCAGGTCAATATAATGTCCATTAGGTATGCATATCCAATACATGTACCATCTAATATCCCTTTTTCTGGTGTACATGTATAGGGGCAGGCAAAACTTTTATGAGATGCTTTTCAATTTTTTTTCCTTCTCATTTCCATGGTAGTCATTTTTGTTTTGGTCTTGGTGCCCAACTGACCCTCTTCCTTATTTGAGCGTACGATAAATTGCCACATGCCACTCATCATCAGCAGCATCGGCAGCACATCCTTTTGCGCTTCATTTGCATCTATAAATTTCACGCCTGAATAGTTTTTTGGGTACAAAATTGTCAAAGGATTTGATGACATCCATTCCATCTTCAGCCAAGCATCCATGAGGATCAAATAATAAGAAGATGTCATCGTGCCAAGTTGTGGAACAAAGAATGCCTCTTTCCTTGTTTTTTTTTCCTTGTAACATCCTTTACTCTCAAAATAATGGCATTGTAAAACACATTGATTAGAGGAGACATAGAGAATGTCTCGCTACTTGGTTGATTGCTGAATGAAATGCAATACGCTTCAAATTCCAACTGGGGGTGAGAGGTGGCAAACAGTGTTGCCATCAAAAAAAAAAAAAAAATGGGCCATGAGAAAACATGGCAAACCCAGTAAAGACGGATCAAAGCCGAGTAATGTGGACCTTTTGGTACCTAACATCACAGTAGACGGAGCTCAACCGAGTAGATCGTATTTTAAAAAGTACGAGGGCTGCTCTAAAAGTTTCTGGTCATGTTTTGCCAAGTGCAAGCTGAAATTTCCAATGGAAAGTTAGACATTTCAGAACGTTTTGACGTACGACCATCATTTGTGTTGTTTACAGTGATTTGAAAAAATTAATTTTACTACAAGTCGAAGCGTGCTAAGTTTGACCGGGCCGAATCGTATATACCCTCCACCATGGAGCACATTTGTCAAGTTCTTTTCCCGACATCTCTTCTTAGGCAAAAAATGATATAAGAAAAGATTTGCTCAGCTATTAGAGCGATATCAAGATATGATCTGGTTTAGACCACAATCAAATTATATGTTGGAGACCTGTGTAAAATGTCAGCCAATTCGAATAAGAATTGCGCCCATTGGGGCTCAAGAAGTAAAATAGAGAGATCGATTTATATGGGAGCTGTATCGGGCTATCGACCGATTCAGACCATAATAAACACGTATGTTGATGGTCATGAGAGAATCCATTGTACAAAATTTCAGGCAAATCGGATAATAATTGCGACCTCCAGAGGCTCAAGAAGTCAAGATTCCAGATCGGTTTATATGGCAGCTATATCAGGTTATGAACCGGATTGCATCATACTTAGCACAGTTGTTGGATATCATAACAAAACATGTCGTGCAAAATTTCATTCCAATCGGGTACGAATTGCGCTCTCTAGAGGCTCAAGAAGTCAAGACCCAAGATCGGTTTATATGGCAGCTATACCAGGTTATGAACCGATTTGAACCATACTTAACACAGTTGTTATAAGTGATACTAAAACACCATGTGCAAAATTTCAGTCAAATCGGATGAGAATTGTGCCCTCTAGAGGCTCAAGAAGCCAAGACCCAAGATCTGTTTATATGACAGCTATATCAGGTTATGAACCGATTTGAACCATATTTGGCACAGTTGTTGGATATCATAACAAAATACTACGTGCCAAAATGCATTCAAATCGGATAAGAATTGCGCCCTCTAGAGGCTCAAGAAGTCAAGACCCAAGATCGGTTTAAATGGCAGCTATACCAGGTTATGAACCGATTTGAACCATACTTGGCACAATTGTTGGATATCATAACAAAACACGTCGTGCAAAATTTCATCCCAATCGGATAAGAATTGCGCACTCTACAGGCTCAGGAAATCAAGACCCAAGATCGGTTTATATGGCAGCTATATCAGGTTATAATCCGATTTGAACCATACTTGGCACAGTTGTTGGATATCATAACAAAACACGTCGTGCAAAATTTCATCCCAATCGGATAAGAATTGCGCACTCTAGAGACTCAAGAAGTCAATACCCAAGATCGGTTTATATGGCAGCTATATCAAAACATGGACCGATATGGCCCATTTACAATACCAACCGACCTACACTAATAAGAAGTATTTGTGCAAAATTTCAAGCGGCTAGCTTTACTCCTTCGGAAGTTAGCGTGCTTTCGACAGACGGACGGACGGACAGACAGACGGACGGACAGACGGACGGACATGGCTAGATCGACATAAAATTTCACGACGATCAAGAATATATATACTTTATGGGGTCTCAGACGAATATTTCGAGTAGTTACAATCAGAATGACGAAATTAGTATACCCCCCATCTTATGGTGGAGGGTATAAAAAGGATTGGTTTTTTTCAAAAACGAATTACTGGCAACTCTTGTCACTTATGTTAGTCCAAAACATTGAAAAACAGGCCATTAGCATTGCTTGTGAATGCGGGGGAGGTAGATACGAGCAATTTGGTAATTTTATTTGTTGAGGAGACCATTCAGTGTATTGATCATTTCCTTGATTTGCACAAACGGAAAGGAATCAAGCAAGGCAACTAACCGAGAATCGACCGTTCAACCAACCACCCATGCCCATGCTACCTACCTTACACTCTTGCAGTCAGCCAACCAACCTGGTACAAGATGAAATTGAAAATAATTTCACCAAAGACATAGTTCTGGCACATCGAAGCACTGCCATCACAATTTGGTTTTTTGCATAGCCATGGCGAGTCATAAATAAATGCGCACGTGCCCAAGGGCAAAAACACGGTAACTTTCCTGCCTTGCATTAATGGAAAACCATCGATGGTGGCTTGCAGAAGCTAGCACCAACACCCTGCCATTTGTATCATTCACTGGAATCTCCTCTTGTTCCATGGACCCCCGGCAAAGAGTGTGCATAAATTAACGAGTCTATGTAGTAGACCCAGCCTTCCTGCTCCCACTCGAGCCGAGGCATTGTGGCGATAAAAATGCACTTTCCGGATTGTTTATGGCCCAAAGGCAAAGTAACAAATTGTCGTTTATTTTAATGCTGGAATGTTATTTATTCAATGGGAAATGAGAGTGAAAATAAGAAGAGAAATACGAAAATCTACAAAATGTTTATAAAGACAAGACATGTAGATTCGGGGCATTTAAAAGATTTGTTTCCGTCGAATTTAAACTTTCTATTAAGGGCATAAAATGGAATAATATTAGAGAGATTTTAAAACAAAAACAAATGGACGGGTATTGGACAACCACCCACCCAACAACACCAAGTAGCAAATTTGCTATACTACTTGCATATAAATTGAGAATAATGCCAATGTTTATTATGAACTCGTAAAGGCTACGAGACAAATGGACTTGGATATTTAGCGTGAGCACTAGAAGTCGATTACAAATTACTGCGATCAAAAACATGTAAGGAAAGACTAAATTTTGGGCGGAGCGATCTAAAAAAACGACGGTTAACATATATCCGTCAAAATTTTCCTTTGAATAGTTATTTTTGACATTTAAAGAGCTTTTAGTGAAATACTGTGATACGAAAATAGTACTGGGTTGCCCAAAAAGTAATTGCGGATTTTTCATATAGTCGGCGTTGACAAATTTTTTCACAGCTTGTGACTCTGTAATGGCATTCTTTCTTCTGTCAGTTATCAGCTGTTACCTTTAGCTTGCTTTAGAAAAAAAGTGTAAAAAAATTATATTTGATTAAAGTTCATTCTAAGTTTTATTAAAAATGCATTTACTTTCTTTTAAAAAACCGCAATTACTTTTTGGGCAACCCAATAGTATATCGCTTGACTAGCAGTTTAACAATATAAGTGCCTTTATCTGAATCCCATATGATCTTTATTGGTCTACGAATTTAATGTAAGGTGTACACCATTCTTAAAATACTTTATTTCAGCCCGATATTCTCATGATATCTGATTTAGGGGTGTTTTCGGGGGTGAGATAGTCCACCAGATACTGGGCCCTGAAAAAATATCAAAAAATTACCTTTAATTAGAGCCATATATTGGCATGGTCAGTAAAAAATTCCTTTTTGTGGGGTATTTTGGGAAAGGGGTAGACCCCCAGAAAATTGGTCGCGAAAGTGGGTATCAATTCTTGCTCTACCCCCCAATTCCTTTCATTTAAGTCCCACATTGATATGATCGGTAAATATGCCCGATTTAGGGGTGTTTTGGGGAGTGGGGTGGTCCCCCAATCACTAAGCCCTGAACAAATATCAGCAATGTGCTCTATTCTCATATAACTATTGGGTTGCCCAAAAAGTAATTGCGGATTTTTTTAAAAGAAAGTAAATGCATTTTTGATAAAACTTAGAATGAACTTTAAGCAAATATACTTTTTTTACAATTTTTTTCTAAAGCAAGCTAAAAGTAACAGCTGATAACTGACAGAAGAAAGAATGCAATTACAGAGTCACAAGCCGTTGAAAAAATTTGTCAACGTCGACTATATGAAAAATCCGCAATTACTTTTTGGGCAACCCAATATATATGATTTATTTGAACCCCATATTGCCATTGGCCTTAAAATTGGATATCAAATTCTCCTTATTGCAAAAGTCAGCAAATATGTCCGGTTTGGGGTATTGGCCCTAAAAACTATGAATAATTAGTTTCACTCTCTTTCAGACCCAAATTGTCTTGGTGAGCAAATACGTTCTATTTAGGGGTTGTTATGGTGGTGGGACGTTCCCTAGACAGTTGGTCCCTAATGTAGATATCAGATACGTGGTCTACTCCCAAATACCTTTCATTTGAGCCCCATATTTCCATAGTCGGCGAACTTGACCGGCTTGGGGGGTGTTTTTGGGGATGGGCGGTCACTCAGTGAGTTGGCCTTGAAATTATATATCGGATTCTAGGTTCTACTCTAAAACCCTCTTAGTTGAGCCTCATATTGCAATTGTCAGCAAATATTGGGTTGCCCAAAAAGTAATTGCGGATTTTTTTAAAAGAAAGTAAATGCATTTTTGATAAAACTTAGAATGAACTTCAATCAAATATACTTTTTTACAATTTTTTTCTAAAGCAAGCTAAAAGTAACAGCTGATAACTGAAAGAAGAAAGAATGCAATTACAGAGTCACAAGCTGTGAAAAAATTTGTCAACGCCGACTATATGAAAAATCCGCAATTAGTTTTTGGGCAACCCAAGACATCGTATTTGGGTGTGGTTGTGCGGGTGGGGTGGCCCCAATAGACACTTTTCCCGAATATTGATATCTGATTCGTGCTTAACTCCCAAAGACCTTTCATTTGAGCCCCATATTGCTATGATCGTAAATTTGTACCCTTTGGGGGATGTTTTTGAGAGAGGCGACCCCCCAAAACACTTGGTCCCCTATTTGGATATCAGATTCGAATTCTACACTCAAATACCTTTTATTTGAGCCCCATATTCCCATGGTCAGTAAATAAGTCCTGTTTAGGAAGGGGTGGACCCCCAGAAACGTGGTCCCACATTTGGATATTAGATTCGTAGTCTATTCGCAAATACCTTTCATTTGAGTCCCATATTGCCATGGCCGGTAAATATGTCCGATTTGTGGGTGTTTTGGGGGTTGGGGCGGTCCCCCTAGCACATGGTCCGACAATTGGATATCAGATACGTTTTCTTATCCTAAATACCTTTCATTTGAGTCCCATATTGTTGTGATTGGTGTAATTATATGTTTGGTAGGTTTTAGGGTGGGGCGCCCCCCCTAGGTACCCCATCCGAAATTTGGATACCAAATTTTTATTTTTAAGGGTACTATATGAGAGCACACAAAATTTCGCTTTAATCGCACCACCCATCTCTGAGATCTGGCGTTTCTGAAAATTAGGGTAAGGGGGAGGGTCCGCCCCCCCTTCAGATATCGAAAAATGTAGTACTCTATTCTTTCATCATTATGCACCATCTGTGAAAATTTCAAGAAAATCGGCCGTTTCTGGGTCTATAAGGAACACAAACAAACAAACCTACAAACAAACACAAATTGATTTTTATATAAAGGGTGATTTTTTTGAGGTTAGGATTTTCATGCATTAGTATTTGACAGATCACGTGGGATTTCAGACATGGTGTCAAAGAGAAAGATGCTCAGTATGCTTTGACATTTCATCATGAATAGACTTACTAACGAGCAACGCTTGCAAATCATTGAATTTTATTACCAAAATCAGTGTTCGGTTCGAAATGTGTTCATTCACCGTAACGTTGCGTCCAACAGCATCTTTGAAAAAATACGGTCCAATGATTCCACCAGCGTACAAACCACACCAAACAGTGCATTTTTCGGGATGCATGGGCAGTTCTTGAACGGCTTCTGGTTGCTCTTCACTCCAAATGCGGCAATTTTACTTATTTACGTAGCCATTCAACCAGAAATGAGCCTCATCGCTGAACGGTGAATGAACACATTTCGAACCGAACACTGATTTTGGTAATAAAATTCAATGATTTGCAAGCGTTGCTCGTTAGTAAGTCTATTCATGATGAAATGTCAAAGCATACTGAGCATTTTTCTCTTTGACACCATGTCTGAAATCCCACGTGATCTGTCAAATACTAATGCATGAAAATCCTAACCTCAAAAAAATCACCCTTTTTAAGAAGAATGTAAGAGCTCCGAATATATGTGGTTTAGCCTAAAATTAAAAGTTCAATTAGGTTAGGTTTAAGTGGCAGTCTGCCATCAGACTCACTTTTACGTTTTCGTCCATTGTGATACCACAGGAACAGAAGAAAGAAGATGCCTTCTAGTTCGTACAGTTAAACCATCCAGATAGCTTTAAAAAGACCAATAATTTGCGAATAATCACATCCGTTAAATCAGACTGCTAGTGCGGGACAAACACACACAGAAGGAGTTCTATAGTCTGTTCTTCTTCGACGTCCTCACAGCTTCTGCAAAAGACGTTGCTGGCAAGCTTCAATCTGTCAGCATGTTTTCCGATTAATCAGTGACCTGTCATGACGGACACAATGACTGACGTCTGTTCTAGCCAATGACAGCAAAGCGGTAGACCTCTTCAAGTCTAGATTAGGGCACAAAGTTTTGGAATGCTTACAGCCCCCATTTTGTGACCATCTATCATTCATTGTCCTTCGGGCCTAGTCCTGAAAACTTAGCCTACATGCATGTTTTCCGATTAGACAGTGACCTCTCATGACGGACATAATGGCTGACGTCTGTTCTAGCCAATGACAGCAATGCGGCAGACCTCTTCAAGTCTAGATTAGGCCACATAGTTTTGGAATGCTTACAGCCCCCTCTTTGTGATCATCTACCATTCGTTGTCCTTCGGGCCTGGTCCTGAAAACTTAGCCTACATGTAGTTAGAGGCATACCCACAGATTCCAGTATCCCTGTTATGTGTAGAGTAGTTCCTACTCTCGCAAGCTCGTCCGCTTTACAATTCCCTGGGATATCTCTGTGGCCCGGCACCAAGAAAAGGGGAATTTTGTACTGTCCAGTCATCTCATTGAGAGATCGGCGACAGTCGAGGGTGGTTTTTGTGTTCAGAAATACGTTCTCCAGAGATTTAATGGCTGCCTGGCTGTCTGAGAAGATATTTATGCCAAACTAAGTCGATCTAGCCATATTCGTCCGTCTGTCTGTCGAAAGCACGCTAACTTACGAAGGAGTAATGCTAGCCGCTTGAAATGTTGCACAAATACTTTTTAAGAGGGTAGGTCGGTTGGGATTGTAAATGGGCCAAATCAGTTCATATTTTGATATTGCTGCCACATAAACCGATATTAGGTCTTGACTTCTTGAGCCTCTAGAAGGCGCAATTCTCGCCCGATTTGAATGAAATTTTACACGTGGTGTTTTGGTATCACTTCCAACAACTGCGCTAAGTATAATTCAAATCGGTTCATATTTTGATATAGGTGCCATATAAACCGATCTTGGGTCCTGACTTCTTGAGCCCCTAGAGGGCGCAGTTCTCATCCGATTTGGCTGAAATTTTGCATGTGGTGTTTTGTTATGACCAATAATTGTGTAAAGTATGATTCAAATCGGTTTCGTATGATTCAAATCATCCGCAAAACTAGCCGCTTGAATTTTGCACAAATACTTTTTATGAGGGTAGGTCGGTTGGGATTGTAAATAGGCCATCGGTTCATATTTTAATATAGCTGCCATATAAACCGATATTGGGTCTTGACTTCTTGAGCCTCTAGAGGGCGCAATTCTCATCCGATTTGACTGAAATTGCATGAGGTATTTCGTTATGACTTCCCAAAACTGTGCTAAGTATGGTGCAAATCGGTGCATAATCTTATATAGCTGTCATATAAACTGATCTGGGATTATGACATCTTGAGCCTCAAGAGGGCGCAATTCTCATCCGATTTGGCTGAAATTTAGCACGTAATGTTTTGGTATCACTTCCAACAACTGCGCTAAGTATAATTCAAATCGGTTCATATTTTGATATAGCTGCCATATAAACCGATCTTGGGTCCTTACTTCTTGAGCCTCTAGAGGGCGCAATTCTCGTCCGATTTGACTGAAATTTTGCATGTGGTGTTTTGGTATCACTTTCAACAACTGCGTTAAGTATGGTTCAAATCGGGTTATGATCTGGTATAGCTGTCATATAAACCGATCTTGGATATTGACTTCTTGAGCCTCTAGGGGGCGCAATTCTCATCCGATTTGGCTGAAATTTCTTGTGGTGTTTCGTTATGACTTCCCGAAAACTGTGCTAAGTATGGCACAAATCGGTGTATATCCTGATATAACTGCCATATAAACCGATCTGGGATCATGACATCTTGAGCCTCTAGAAGGCGCAATTCTCATCCGATTTGGCAGAAATTTTGTACAGTGGCTTCTCCTATAACCTTCAACATACATGTCTAATATGGTCTGAAACGATCAATAGCTTGATACAGCTCCCACCATCTCCCGATTTTGCTTCTTGAGCCCCTTCAAGCACAATTCTTATCCGAATGAACTGAAATATTACACAATGACTGCTACAATGTTCATCATTCATTTATGGTCCGAATCGGACTATAACTTGATATAGCTCCAATTGCATAACAATTCTTATTCAATATTCTTTGTTTGCCTAAAAAGAGATACCGCGCAAAGAACTCGACAAATGCGATCCATGGTGGAGGGTATATAAGATTCGGCTCAGCCCGAACTTAGCACTCTCTTACTTGTTCTCTCTAGGGTATCAAAAAAGGGCCATACTGGCCTCCGAGTGAACTCACCATTATATGGTGGGCTTTTCATTCAAGCTTGACCCTGTTCCATGAGCAAATTTTGCTTTTTCAATCATTCAAGGCAAACTTCCAAGTCATTAAAATATCATAACAGGCCACTCACCGTGTGCTAGAAAGACACACTGAAGCGCTGCATGTTAGTAACCCTTATTGGTGTTCAAAGTGTTTCTCCGTAGTCTTTTAAGATAAAAGATGCATATCCAGCATTGATAAAGACCCCTGGCAAAGGACCCCTGAAGTCTAGGATAATAATTCAATTGAATACCAAATACCAAATAAAGGATACATGAAAAATTTAGTAACTGATAAACTGCCTATACAGTCATTGCTTTATTTTAAATCAATTAACCATTGTATCTTACCCACATAACTGTCTACACAAAAATGATAGCCCATGCTTAAACTCTAACTACCCCTATGCCAAGGGAACTTTAAATCCAATAATAAATTACTCAATTCCTCTGCTTAATAACATTCGATTTCTGATAACAATGCCGATGTCTGATAAGAATTCCCCCTGTTATAGACAGTTTTCGTTTAAATATATTGCCGCTATTAGAAAACTTGAGCAAAAAGTTTGATTGAAAGCTAACTTTAATTTTTTCCAACGTCTCTGTGTCTGTCTGTCGGTCTGAGTGTGTTTGCTTCAACCAATGCCACGATTATAAATAAACCTAAACTTTTGCCACTTTCTAGGAATTTCTTGCCACGTACCCCCTACGCTTGTCGTCTTGTATCACAACTTCCTTATGACATTAACGTGTGAGTAAAATTAAATCGAGCTATTTCCAATAAGGTTTATACTTGCGATAACAGACATGCCTTCTTATGCGTCATGTAGACGCACGTATAGGCACATATACACGCATACGCATACCGACTGACGTTTAAAGGCAATATCATGACATTGCTAGCATACTCGCTCTGACATCTCACATTTCTCATCTGTGTGTGTGTGTGTATATGTGAATATGTATATGCGAGTAGGTAGATGTCGAAATCTCTTATATCAATCAGTGTAACGGAAACGGAAACCTGCCATTGTATGGGTTCTAAGAAAATGTGCTGTACGCATGGGACATTGACTGCGAGTACGCATATAAAAGTCAGTGGTTTGCCCCATTTAAGGCCAAAGTGGATCACCTTCGAATTCGTTTTTAATAGAAGCCAACAATCTAAGAATAATGATTTGGTTTGTGGGAGTTTAACAAAGATTTGAAAATTACACTTACCCCGTTGATCTAGACGTGCAATTTTATAAAAGAAGCTGTAAGCAAATAGGTTTTTTGTTTATAGATTTTTTTGGATTTTTAAAAGGGACCACGCTCAAACTAGTACGACCAAAAGCCCAATGGAAAGATCATGCGGTGGGAGACACCTCCAAACTTAATGTCAGAGATTATGAACTGAGCGCAGATGATCAAGGCGCTTGGAACGCTATTCTACGTTCGGCTAGTAAAACAAATGTTCTGTCATAGCCAATTAAAGTAAAGTAAGATCACGAATTAACCTTCCTTTTACTCTAGGGCGTTTAGTTTAGTAGATATGACTGTTTTAAGTATTCTAAATGAAAAAACTATTTTCATCAAAAATCCGAATTATTGGAAGTGATTACAAATTAACCTTAGTTTTGCTCTAGGACAATTGGTTTAGGAGTTATGGTAATTTTAAGTTTTCCAAGTGAAAGCGAGTTAACCTTCGTTTCGCTCCAGGGCGCTTAGTCTAGGAGATATAACCATTTCAAGTTTCCAAAGTGGTCACAAATCAACCCGAGTTTTGTTCTATTGGTTGCCAAAAGAGTAATTGCGGATTTTTCATATAGTCGGCGTTGGCAAATTTTTTCACAGCTTGTGATTCTGTATTTGCATTCTTTCTTCTGTCAGTTATCAGCTGTTACTTTTAGCTTGCTTTAGAAAAAAAGTGTAAAAAAAGCATATTTGATTAAAGTTCATTCTAAGTTTTATTAAAAATGCATTTACTTTCTTTTAAAAAATCCGCAATTACTTTTTGGGCAACCCAATACATGGATTAGTTAAAGAGATATGGCCGCTTTAAGTTTTCCAAGTAAAAAAATAATTTTTTGGTTGATTTTCATCAAAATTTTTCATTTTTGCAAGTGATCACAAATTAACCTTAGTTTTGATATAGGCCTCTAAGTTAAAGAGATATGGCCTTTTAAAGTTCTCCAAATGATAGCAAGTTAATCTTCGTTTTGCTCTAGGGAGCTTAGTCTAGGAAATATGGCCATTTTAGGTTTCCAAAGAGATCACGAATTAACCTTAGTTTTGTCCTACGTAGATTAGTTAAAGAGATATAGGCGTTTTACGTTTTCCAAGTGAAAAAATTTTTTTTTGGGCGCTCTAGGGCGCTTAGTCTAGGAGATATGACCATTTTAGGTTTCCAGTTTAGTTAAGGATATGTGGCCATTTTAAATTTTCGAAGTCAAAAATTAATTTTTTGGTCGATTTTTATCAAAATATTGAATTTTCGGAAGTGATCGCAAATTTACCGTTGTTGTGATCTAGTTTAGGAGATATGACAATTCTAAGTTAAAGTTTTCCAACTAAAAATCGCAATTATTATCAACATCGAATTTTTTGAAGTTATCACGAATTAACCTTAGTTTTGCTCTACGAGGCTTAGTTAAGGAGATATGGCCATTTTTAATTTTCCAAGTGAAATATTAAATTTTGGCCGATTTTCATCCAAATGGGGCTTGAATCCGAGGATAGTCCATTGGCTCCAGAGGAACGTGATTAGACCCACGATGGAGAAAAAGTGGATTGTAGGGATAATAC
The DNA here is from genome assembly GCF_963082655.1 of Stomoxys calcitrans. Taxonomy (NCBI): domain Eukaryota; kingdom Metazoa; phylum Arthropoda; class Insecta; order Diptera; family Muscidae; genus Stomoxys; species Stomoxys calcitrans. The sequence continues at coordinate 206,391,380 of NC_081553.1, forward strand.
AACAGGTTCATAGAACATGTGACTTGAACATGACCTTAAGAAAAAAGAAACATAAGCGGAGCGAAGAGGAGAGACTATTCTAGATATCCGACCTATAGATTAAGCGTGGGTCAGCCACTGCGGCTATAAGAAATAAGGGGATGGGAGAATAGATAGGGGAAAGGAGCAAGTCATTCCGTCGCGGTATAACCAAGACGATAGGAAACCTGTGGGGAATATAAGAGGTTTCCGATCGGATACCTGAGATAAAAACTTGAGGTCGAGTGCGAGACACTGCTGCCAGGCACAGTTTTGGATTGATGGAACTCTGGTGTTGCCATCTGAGAGATCATACTACACAGATGGACCAAGACTAGAGGACAGGATGGGCCTGGGGATCTATACTGAAATCCCAGGGACTGAAATTTTTTTTCGACTGCCTGATGGAAAAACGGTTCTGCAGGCGGAGATCCGGGCGGTCACGGATTGCAAAATGTGGTGTGGTGTTGACGCGAGGACGTCGAGTGAGAACATCTTTACGGACAGTAAATGGGCCATCAGTGCAACAACATCCAAGACGGTTAGGTCACGAATCGTCTTAGAGTGTAAGAAGGAGATTAACGCCTTCTCTGAGGATGGCACGATCCGGCTTAGTTAAGGAGTTATAACCATTTTAAATTTTCCAACAAAAATAACTAATTTTTTGCACAATTTCTATAAAGACTTTCAATTTTTGTTCACGAATTAACCTAAGTTTTGTTCTAGGAAGCTTAGTTACAGACTTATGGCCATTTTAAGTTTTTCAAGTGAAAAATTCATTTTTAACCGATTTTTATAAAAATTTTGAGTTTTGGAAGTTATTACGAATTACTTTTAGTTTTGCCCTATTAGGCTTAGTTAAGGAGATATAGCCATTTTAAACTTTCCAAGTGAAAAATTAATTTTTTTTTGCCGATTTTCATCTAAATTTCAAATTTTTGGAAGTGATCTCGAAATAACCTTAGTTTTGCTCTGCGGGGCTTAGTTGAAGAGATATAGCCATTTTATATTTTCCAAATGAAAAATTAATTTTTTTTTCATCCAAATTTCGAATTTTCGAAAGTGATCTCGAAAAAACCTTAGTTTTGCTCTGCGGGGCTAAGTTGAGGAGATATGACCATTTTAAACTTTCCAAGTGAAAAATTAATTATTTTTGCCGATTTTCGTCCAAATTTCGAATTTTCGGAAGTGATCTCGAAATACCTTAGTTTTGCTCTACGGAGTTTAGTTAAGGAGATATGGTCATTTTAAGTTTTTCAAATGAAAAATAAATTTTTATGCCGATTTTCATCAAAATTTTGAAGTTTTGGAAGTTATCACGAAATAACTTCAGTTTTGCTCTACGATATTTAGTTGGGGAGATATGACCATCTTAAGTTTTCCAAGTGAAAAATTAATTTTTTGGGCTATATTTATCGAAAATTTTAACCTTAAAAAGTACATATTCACTAGCCCAGAGCGTGTGAGGATTAATTATACCCTACACCACCACTGTGGTACAGGGAATTATAACTTTGTGCATTCGTTTGCAACGCTAAGAAGGAGAAGAGCAACACCATGGATAAATATACCGATCCGCTTACAATCACTTCCTGATTCGATTCAGCTATGTCCGTCTGTCTGTCTGTCTTGTAATTAAGCTACAGGCCACATTTGTTGTCGGATTTGCAAAAAATTTTGCATAAGTCTCTTTTTTTTTGGTCCAAGGACGAAAGCTATTGATTTGATCGGATCAGATTTAGATATAGCTCCCATATATATTTTTCATCCGATTTGACCGAATAAAGCTGTAGAAACCACAATTTTGATTCGACCTTTGCCAAATTTGGCATGAGGTGGTTTTTTTGATGTCAAAATATATGAAAATCGAATCCGATTTAGATATAGCTGTCATATATATCTTTCATCCGATATGGATTTTAAGTCTTCAATACCCATTCGTGCGACGTCTTAATGTGCGTGCAAAATTTCATCAAAATCAGGTTAGAATTATATATAGCTCCCCTATATATCTTTCATACGATTTGAACTATTAAAGCTGTCGAAGCCACAATTTTTGTCCGATCTTCACCAAATTTGGTGTGAAGTGGTTTCTGTAAAGTCCCAATATATGTGCAAAATTTCATCAGATTCGGATCAGGTTTAGATATAGCTTAAGGGCTGTAGAAACTGCAATTTTGGCGCTCCAATACGATTACAAAATTTCATTAAAATCAGTTCAGTTTTAGATATAGCCCCCATATATTGGGTTGCCCAAAAAGTAATTGTGGATTTTTCATATAGTCGGCGTTGACAAATTTTTTCACAGCTTGTGACTCTATAATTGCATTCTTTCTTCTGTCAGTTATCAGCTGTTACTTTTGGCTTTAGAAAAAAAGTGTAAAAAAAGTATATTTGATTAAAGTTCATTGTAAGATTTATTAAAAATGCATTTACTTTCTTTTAAAAAATCCCCAATTACTTTTTGGGCAACCTAATATATTTTTCAGCCAATATGGCATTTTAAGACTGTAAAAGCCACATAGATGTTTAACGTCCTAGCACGTGTGCTAAATTACATTAAAGTTGGTCTAGATTAAGATATATATCCGATATATATTTCATCCGATATGGCCCTAAAGTCTGTAGAAGCTACCATTGAAGTCCTATCGAAAAAAAAAATCTTACAAGGTTCAATTCGGTTTTTGAATAGGTTTCATATATTGAAAAGTGAATTGTACTTACATTTTCTCAACGTGCTGGATCCACTATCACATATGTAATAAAAAGTTCATATATACTAGCCCAGAGCATGTGAGGATTAATTTTTTTCGATACATGTATTTATTTAAGAGATCAATAATGCAAAATTGCACTTTAAATATTCAATTTTAGGAAAATCGAAAAAGATTCGCTTTTGACTAGCGACATCTGTTTGTCAATATATGCAACTAAAATATAAATTAAAGATGAGGCCAATTTTTTCGTGCGACATCTGGCGTTCAAAAGGCGCAACTTGAAATACTGTATCTTTACATATTGTACGTCTTTGACGTAGTTAGGGAGATTTGACATTTTAACGAGCTGCCATTAATAAGAAACAATCCGTCATGGCTTAGTTAAAGATTGAGTCAAAAAAATAGTGCGATATCTAACGTAACGTTAAAACGAAGTATCGCCATGAACCTAGATACAGTAGGGATCAATTTTTACTTTACTTTACAGTGCAGACCATTTTAAGCAGGAAATAAATCATATTGTGGATATAGGCATTTATGTTTAAAATCTAGCGGACTTGTGCATATTTTGGTACATTTGACTATATGGTAATGTAAGTACAAACAAGTAAGAGCGTGCTAAGTTCGGCCGGGCCGAATCTCATATACCCTCCACCATTGATCGCATTTGTGGAGTTCTATGCGCAGAATCTCTTTTTAGACAAACATAGAATATTGAATAAGAACTGTTATCCTATTGGAGCTATATCAAGTTATAGTCCGATTCGGACCATAAATGAATGCTGATTGACATTGTAGAAGTCATTGTGTAATATTTTAGTTCATTCGGATAAGAATTGCGCCTTGTAGGGGCTCAAGAAGCAAAATCGGGAGATAGGTTTATATGGGAGCTGTATCAAGTATTGATCATGAGAGATGCCCTTGTATAAAATTTCCGCCAAATCGGATGAGAATTGCGCCCTCTAGAGGTTCAAGAAGTCAAGATCCCAGATCGGTTTATATGGCAGCTATGTCAGGTTCTACATCGATTTACGCCATACTTAGCACAGTTATTGGAAGTCATAACAAAACACCTCATCTAAAATTTCAGCCAAATCGGACGAGAATTGCGCCCTCAATTGGCTCAAAAAGGCAATATCCAAGATCGGTTTATATGACAGCTATACCAGATTATGAACCGATTTGAATCATACTTAGCACAGCTGTTGAAAGTTATTTCAAAACACTATGTGCAAAATTTCAGTTTAATCGGACGAGAATTGCGCCTTCTAGAGGCTCAAGAAGTCAAGACCCCAGATCGGTTATATGGCAGCTATATCAAAATATGGACCGATTTGAACCATACTTAGCGTAGTTGTTGGAAGTGATACCAAACCACTACGTGCAAAATTTTAATAAAATCGGATAAGAATTGCGTCCTCTAGGGGCTCAAGAAGTCAAGATCCCCAGATCGGTTTATATGACAGCTATATCAGGTTATGGACCGATTGGAACCATACTTGGCACAGTTGTTGGATATCATAACAAACCACGTCGAGCAAAATTTCATTCCAATCGGATAAGAATTGCGCACTCTAGAGGCTCAAGAAGTCAAGACCCAAGATCGGTTTATATGGCAGCTATATCAAAACATGGACCGATATGGCCCATTTACAATACCAACCGACCTACACTAATAAGAAGTATTTGTGCAATATTTCAAGCGGCTAGCTCTACTCCTTCGGAAGTTAGCGTGCTTTCGACAGACAGACGGACGGACGGACAGACAGACGGACATGGCTAGATCGACATAAAATTTCGCGACGATCAAGAATATATATACTTTATGGTGTCTCAGACGAATATTTCTAGTAGTTACAAGCAGAATGACGAAATTAGAAAACCCCCCATCCTATGGTGGAGGGTATAAAAAAGTTTAACAGAGTTAGTTTATGTTTGTCATGTTATTTTAGTATCGTACCGAAATCACGCGATTTTTGAAAATAATTTTTAACTTGAGGCACAGTTTGTCATATCCAAAAAAATTGGAAAAATATTTTCAAAGAAATCTTACCATTTTTGGAAATATATTCTGCCGGCGGTGGTTTCTGCCTTCTCAATACTTTACTGTTCATAATTAAAAAGAAACTAACTTTGTAATAGCATTGATATCCATACAATATGTTGGCTTCAGGTTATAGTCATACCAAAAAAATTTCAAAAACAAATTTCCAAACTCTTTCCAATTGCGATGGCTTGTTTTATTAAAACACTCACATGTTGACAAACAAGTAGTCATTTGACGTGAACTGCTCTGCTGGCAGAGCGGACGTAAACAGAGCGGACGTTGAAACTTTAACCAAAGTAATGTCAACCAAAGAGAGAGAGAGAGAGAGAGACTATGAATCTCAATTTAAGAAGGTTTGTGTTACTGTTTCTAAGCGAGGACTGGATCCGAACAATTTATGGCTTTTGAATAAAATTCAACTTACATTTAACTGCAAATTTCCATTTTTTCACATAAATATAACATACACATACACATACACGACGGACTATTCACTTCTATTATGAAAACGTTGTGCTTTGTATTTCTTTCTAGTTGCTTTGTTATTCTCACTTTATTTTTATTATTTTTCCACTTTATCCTCACGCATTGTCGGTTTAATCGTTTGTAATGGACAAGCACAATTTAAAAATTTGTTTTCTTGCCAAGCCTTTGTCGTTTTTTTCCTTTTAACTTTGATATTTGCTTTTAAATGAGGAGACAGACAACGAATGGCTACGAAATTTTGCGTATCACGAAGCTTTAGTTGTTCACGCGACGATCACCTGACTTAATGTAATGGTTCAAAGTAAATTCTTTTACACCAATAAGATTTGCAAAAAAAACAAAGAATGGAAGGAACGTTTGTTCAAGTTTGAGTGTGAGAGAGGGTAAAAGCCATATGAGGAGAGTAAAGAGGAACAAAGGCAGAGGTACTCAGATGGCGTGACTCATACTTCTTATGCAACGAGACTTGACGAGAACCAAGATTTGCCAAAAAAAAGAAAGCAGAATGGAAGGAATCATTGAGAATTATATTTCTGTTGGAATTTGAGTGAGCGAGAGAGGGTAAAAGCCAGAGGAGGAGAGTAAAGAGCAAATAAAGCAGAGGTACACACATTGCGTGACTCATACTTCTTGTGAAACGGGACTTGACAAAAGCCAATGTAAATGCATAAATAGAGTAAGCAAAACAGTTTTGCCAATAAGACACATTTTTATTTGTGAAAACACTTTGGATTGCATATCAAGGTGGATTTACGTTGGTAACTGTATATTTGCGAGTTTCTTTTATGCAACTTTATAATAAAGTAGTGTGAAATAGCATTATTTTCAATAAGCACTAAATCAGCACTAAACCATTTTGAATATAATGACAAAAAATGCTTCGGAACTGAAAGTCTGCGTTTACTTTCTTAAGTGTTTTGGTAGGCTTTACATTGAATAAACTTTTGAATAACCAGTTGGCCGAGCAATTTCCTGTTGACATCCTCAAAAAGTTTAAGAAAAAACAAGTAAAAGCATGCTAAGTTCGGCCGGGCCGAATCTTATATACCCTCCACGAAGGTTCGCATCTGTCGAGCTCTTTGCGCAGTAACTCTTTTTAGGCAAACAAAATATAATGAATAAGGACGGAGGAGGAGCTACATTAAGTTTTAGTCCGATTCAGGGATCAAGAAGCAAAATCGGGAGATCGGTTTATATGGGAGCTGTAACAAGCTATAGATCGATTCAGACCATATTGCACTCGTATGTTGAAGGCCATCGAAGAAAGTTTTAGTAAAGTTTTAGCCAAATCGGATAAGATAAGATCGGTTTATATGGCAGCTATATCAGGTTATGAATCGATTTGAACCATACTTAGTACAATTGTTAGAAGTGATGCCAAAACACCACGCCCAAGAAGTCAAAACCCAAGATCGGTTTATATGGCAGCTATATTAAGTTATGAACCGATTTGAACCATACATAGCTCAGTTGTTGGTAGTAACATCAAAACACAACGTGCAAAATTTTAGTGAAATCGGATGAGAATTGCGCCCTCTAAAGGCTCAATAACTCAAGACCCAAGACCGGTTTATATGGCAGCTATTTACAATCCTAGCCGACCTACACTAATAAGAAGTATTTGTGCAAAATTTCAAGCGGCTAGCTTTACTCCTTCAAAAGTTTGCGTTCTTTCGACAGACAGAACACAATATTTCGAGGTGTTAGAAACAGAATGAAGAAATAAATGGGGGTATACTTCAATAATTCTATGGTATAGGGTATAACAAAAATAGCTTAAAAGCGTTAACCAGAGAATTAGTGTAATACAAAGAACTGGATAATAGTTAAAACTAATATAGGCGAGTTTGTGGTACATATTACGGCCAAATGGCTGCACCAGTTTTAATGAAGTTGGCATCAATCAAAAGATATTTTTCTGAAATGCGAAGAATATATAGGAAAAGTAATTTTCCGAAAACAAAAGCGCTGAATATGAGGAATTAATTTTCAATAGAAGAAGATGAGGCAGAAACAAAGCAAAATGTTGTTGCTTAACCAATAGTTTCAGTGTGAATGAATAGTTGGGGGTAATATTAGTGAGGGTAAGAGAAGCAATTGGTAGCAGGGATGATAATTTTGATCAGGGATGGAAAAGTCAATACTATAGTACTATTTTCAGTACTTTTTCGACGCAAGGAGTACAGTAGTACCCCCGTGATCGATTAATTTATTTTTCTAGCCCAAAGAATTGTTTGGACAATTTGGATCTTTTTAAAGCCTTTTCATCTGTTCGTTTTTCACAGTCGAAAACACATGTTTTTCGCGATTACATTTTTGAAAGACTGCAAAAATCTCAATGATGACCTAATACTTTTATTAAAATTTTGTCATAAGTTATAAGAGGATGTTCTATTTAAGGAACCAGCAAGCTTTTTTTTTTGCTTGCCTCAAAATATACTATGTAAAACAAAAATCACGAAAAAATTCGTCGTTTCCAACCCACTATCGAACTTGCATTTTGCATGTCGTTTGGGGATTGAGAGTGGGAAAATATCGGTTTATGTCAAGACATACATCCAATATACATGGGTCATCTTATTTGACTTTTTGATCTTCCATAAGGCTTAACTATTATCGAAATTTCCATTGAAGTTGGCAACGCGAAGTCTTTTGGTGCCTTCCCACATTCACACTCATCAATAGGATACCGATGGATCCAGAAGAAGGCTTGTACTTTAACTTTCACTAACTAATTAACCTAATACCCTTATAACATGTAAGTGGTATAAGTACCGGGTTTAAATTTTTAAGTCAAAAAACAAGTAGAAACGTACTAAATTCGGCCGAATCTTGGGTACCTACCAGCATGGCTTCCGCTAAAAATGTACCCTTATTAACTGAGTTTGTATTTGAACTGTTTTGGTCTCAAGAAGTCACATCGGGTTATCGGTACTTAGGGAGGCCTTTATCACCAAATTCACCGTTTCGTATAAAACTTGGGACTGATTTTGCAGGTCCTAAGATAGGGGTTTGGTCCAAATTTCAGCCAAATCGAGTGAAAATGTAGGCTTCTAATGGCTAAAGAAGTCAAATTCGGAATCGATTTGTAAGGGGGCCATATCTATTTTTGCACCGATTCGTATCATAATTGGGATGGATGTTGGAAGTTATAACTCAAGTCTTTGTTCCAAATTTCAGAGAAATTGGATGAAAATTGAGGCTTCTAGGGGCTCAAGAAATCAAACCGGGGGATCGGTTTAAATGGGGACTATATCCAAATCTGAATCGATATTGCCCATTTGACCAATGACCTACATCACTAAGAAGTATCTGTGCAAAATTTCAAGCGGCAAGCTTTACGCGTTTGACCGCTATCGTGATTTCGACAGACGTGCGGACGTGACTAGTTAGACTCAGAATATCGAGACGATCCAGAACATGTATACTTAATGGGGTCGCTAATCAGTATAACCTAATAACTGGTATTGTTAACATTTTTTTGATTTTACTTGAAAAAATTTCAATCTTAACAAAGACTTGATTTATTCACTAGAATATTTTTCAAATCTTTATAAAAACCTGAAAAGTACACTTTCGGCCCAAAAAGTACCTTTTTAGAACCATTTCAAAATGTGTGTTTTCCATCCCTGATTTTAATACTTTGGTACTTTTTTTGATACTTTTTAAACAACGAAAGTACCACGGTAACCCGCGAGTCATTTGGTACTTTTAAGACAATAACCATATTTTATTATATGTATACTCCAGTAAGGAGAGTTTAAATTTTATGATTGATATTGACATTACCTATCAGAGGGGATACTTCTCTCATATCAGTGAGTGCTGTCCAATACAAGTTTAAGCTCAACGAGAGGGACCCCCTTTTTGTTCGCATGGCTTGCTGCAAAGCGACACCACTTTAGAAGATAAATTTACACAGCTGATTACCTATGGTAAATAACTCACAAGTGTTATCAGCAATAGGAATGGATAAGCACCGCTGAAGGTTTCCTTTGCCTGTGCTCCCTGAACTCAAGTTGCTCCCTTTCGAAATCCATATTGCTCCAGTTCCTGATAGATCCTCCAACCATTCCCTCATTTTTTTTGTTGAGTACTGCTCGCTAATGACTGTTATGTCCGCGGTTTGCTCCAGCACTATCTGTGACCGTAAAGCGCCCGCGGCTTTACTTCTGTGCATATTGAGTTGAAGGATTTTCAACGCGACAACTGCTTATTCGCATCACAGCTTCTTGAAGCGAATAAGCAGCTGGGTAAGTGATCAACCTTGCTTTTTCCCTCGTTAAAGCAGATACAACATTTCGGGTTTTTCCTACATTCCTTTAGTTGGTGTCCTTTCTCGCCGCACTTGACGAATAGGCCTGTTCCTTTTCTGTTCGGCACTTTACACCCCCATATATAGTGTCCACTTTCGAAGCATCTAAATGACCTTTTCATCTCTTCACGGCATCTAACATTGCTGATCGTCTATCCGATCCTTAGTTTTTCCGTCTTCGGAAAAAGCGTAGCAAGTAAAAGCGTGCTAAGTTCGGCCGGGCCGAATCTTATATACCCTCCGCCATGGGTCGCATTTGTCGAGTTCTTTTCCCGGCATCTCTTCTTAGGCAAAAAAGGATAAAAGAAAAGATTTGCTCTGCTATTAGAGCGATATCAAGATAGGGTCCGGTTTGGACCACAATTAAATTATATGTTGGAGACCTGTGTAAAATGTCAGCCAAATCGAATAAGAATTGCGCCCTTTGGGGCTCAAGATGTAAAATAGAGAGATCGATTAATATGGGAGCTGTATCGGGCTATAGACCGATTCAGACCATAATAAACATGTGTGTTGATGGTCAAGAGACGATCCGTCGTACAAAATTTCGGGCAAATCGGATAATAATTGCGACCTCTAGAGACTCAAGAAGTCTAGATCCCAGATCGGTTTATATGGCAGCTATAGCAGGTTATGAACCGGTTTAAACCTTATTTGACACAGTTGTTGGAAGTTAAAATAAAATACGTCATGCAAAATTTCAGCCAAATCGGATAGGAATTGCGACCTCTAGAAGTTCGAGAAGTCAAGTCCCCAGATCTGTTTATATTACAGCTATATCAGGTTATGGACCGATTTGAACCATACTTAGCACAGTTGTTGGATATTATAATAAAACAAGTCGTGCAAAATTTCATTCAAATCGGATAAGAATTGCGCGCTCTAAAAGCTCAAGAAGTCAATACCCAAGATCGGTTTATATGGCAGCTATATCAGGTTATGGACCGATTTGAACCATACTTGGCACAGTTGTTTGATATCATAACAAAACACGTCGCGCAAAATTTCATTCAAATCGGATAAGAATTGCGCACTCTACAGGCTCAAGAAGTCAAGACCCCAGATCGGTTTATATTGCAGCTATATCAAAACATGGACCGATATGGTCCATTTACAATACCAACCGACCTACACTAATAATAAGTATTTGTGCAAAATTTCAAGCGGCTAGCTTTACTCCTTCGGAAGTTAGCGTGCTTTCGACAGACAGACGGACGGACGGACGGACATGGCTAGATCGACATAAAATGTTGCGACGATCAAGAATATATATACTTTATGGGGTCTCACACGAATATTTCTAGTAGTTACAAACAGAATGACGAAATTAGTATACCCCCCCATCTTATGGTGGAGGGTATAAAAATGCACTTGCAGCACATTGAACTTTAACAGGGCATACACCAAATTTTAAAGACGTAGACATACTAGCGCAAGAATCTAACCAGAAAAGACGATTTACTTTAGAAATGTTACATATTATTGACACCCACAAACAAACGCATGAACTTTAAGAAAGACGCAGACAATTGTGCGCAGATTTACAGGAATTTGGTACAAAAATACAGACAAAAAAAATACAGACAAAAATGAGAAAGCTTTAGTCAAACTTGTGCGCTGTAAAGGAAAAGTCTATTGTTTTGTTTCAAAATGTAATTATTTTCAAAAGTATAAATGTTTTTATAGTTTTAATAATTTTTTGTAAAATGATTTGTTTGTTAAATTTATAGTTCAAACCCTGATGAGGATCACCGACGGTGGTCGAAATATTGGTAAAATTACAAATAAAACACCAACACCTGTTTTTGTAAATTATTCGATGACCTCGAGCCAAATCAAGAAGACAAAAGTTATATAATTTCGAGCTTCTTACAAAATCCCTAATTGTTTTCCATTCCACGCCCCTATATTGGTTCATGTCTTGTATTGTGTCTTCACCTAATGGGCGGTATCTGTTAAACGTGAAAGCCGGGCAATGACATAGGAAATGCTCCAACGTCGCATCATCTTCACCATATGCCCTATACGTGCTATCACTTACCGCATCGATTTTACATAAGTGAGCTCGTAGTCCTATGTGTTTACTTTACTTACTTTACTTACTTCCTTTCAGTAATAGCCTCGTCTTCTCACAATCTGGATCACCTTATAGGATTTTCGCAGTCCTACCCTCCGTTTCGCTGATCCACAGGATTGCACGCGCATTCGTCGCCCACGCGCTTAACTCGGACTGTGACGACCCGAAAGGCTTCGGGTTAACTAAGTTTATTGACGGCAGTCCTCTGGACTTCACCGCCAAATTGTCTGCCCTTTCATATACCCTTACACTGGCAACCAAACTATGGGGATTTTGCCATCCTCAGAGAAGGCGTTAATCTCCTTCTGACCTTACCGTCCTGGTTTCCCTTATGGCAATTTTACTGTCCGTAAAGATGTTCACACTCGACATCCTCTCGTTAACACCACACTACCTTACGCATTCAGTGATCGCCCGGATCTCCGCCTGTAGGACCGTAGTATGGTCAGGCAGTCTAAATCTGGTATCAGTCCCTGGGTTCTCAATGTAGACCCCCAGGCCCACTCTGTCCTCTAGCTTTGATCCATCCATTGTTGTTTAGAAGTTCACAAATTTTGAATTGACTTCTTCGAAAGTTTAAAATTTGTAATTAAATATCAGCAGACAGTGTTTGCTGATATCAGCAGACTAATTTTTCTGAGTGAATGAATAAATTTTATATTATCAAACTATGTCAACTTCCTTTTTGTCTAAAAAATTTAAGTAAATTATTTAAATCTGTGGACAATACCTGAATTTGAATAACTTAGGTTGTAGTCCAGACAGACCAATTCTGATCAACATAGTAGTTATTAATTTCATAAGCATATAATGTAAAAATTTTGTATTACAAAAAAATTAAAAAATTTTATGATTTTTCAATTTTATTTTTCTTTTTTTTTTTAAAAAAACAAAGTTCCCTTTTCATAAAAATGTTTATTGAATTGTATGGAAGCCATGAACATCAAAATTGGTATGTCCAGACTAATCTGCGCTTCCTAGGTTTAATATGATATTCGTACTCTACTCTCGAATATCTTTCATTTAAGTCCCATATTTTTCCGATCGGTCTACTTTTGTTCTTGAGCGGTACTTTTGGAGCGTTTGGGTTTGGGGCGGTCCTCTAGATACTTGGACTCAATTTCTAATATCATATTCGTACTCTACTCCACAATACTTTTCATTTAAGTTCCATATGTCCCGATCGGTCCCCTTTTGCTTTTAGGCGATGCTATTGGGTTAAGAGACTTTTAATCATTTCTAAAATGTTCAACTTCATGTTTCGAACCATACCAAAATGTCAACGAATACTAAGCGAATGGTGCGAGTCATCTCTTATTTTTAGTGTGCCCGCTTTTATTTCATTGCTTGTGGTGTAACGGAACAATAAACAAATAAAAAGACATTAAGTTCGGCACGGCCGAAATTTGGATACCCACCACCTCGGGTGTATATGTAAACCCCCTTTTGCCAAAATCTGGTGTAAGTTGGATAACTTATGCACCCAAATTCGACACGGACATTGAGTAGTCTAATAAATATAAGTCAATGTTGAATTTTGTATTTCAACAAAATCGGGTAATAAATAAAGCTTTTATAGGCTTCAGACCCTTTATTGCTAGATCGGTCTATATGGCAGCTATATCTAAATATAGTCCGATCTTTACCATTTTGGGATGACAGGTAGCCTAAAACTACTCACTGTTTCAAATTTCAGCAAAATCGGTTAAAAAATAAAGCTTTTATTGGATACAGACCCTTAATCGGGAGATCGGTCTATATGACAGTTATATCTAAATATAGTCCGATCTGAACCATATTTGGGTCCAATATTGAAAGTCGTAAAACTACTCACTCTTTAAAATTTCGGCGAAATCGGTTAAAAAATAAAGCTTTTAAGGACTTCAGACCCTTTATTTGGGGATCGGTCTATATGGCAGCTATATCTAAATATAGTCCAATTTGATCCATATTTGGGTCCTATGTCGGGAGACCTAAAACTACCCACTGTTTCAAATTTCAAGTAAATCGGGTAATAAATAAATCTTTTATAGGCTTCAGACGCATTATCGGCAAATCGGTCTATATGATAACTATATCTTAATATAGTCAAATTTGATCCATATTTAGGTCAGTTGTCAAGAGACTTAAAATAACTCACTGTTTCAAATTTCTGCGAAATCGGGTAATAAATAAAGCTATTATGGGCCTTAGACCCTTTATCGGCAGATCGGTCTATATGACAGCTATATCTAAATATAGTCCGATCTGAACCATGTATGGGTCCTACTTTGGGAGGCGTTAAACTACTCAGTGTTTCAAATTTCAGCGAAATCGGTTAAAAAATAAAGCGGAAAACTACTCACTCTTTCAAATTTCAGCAAAATCGGTTAAAAAATAAATGGTTTGTAGCATAACCCTTAATCGGGAGATCGGTCTATATGGCAGCTATATTCAAATCTAGACCGATCTGGGCAAAATTGATGAAGGACGTCGAAGAGCCTAACTGAACTCACTGTCTCAAATTTCACCGACATCAGAAAATAAATGCGTCTTTTATGGCCCCAAAACCTAAAACCTAGATATCGGTCTATATGGCAGCTATATCCAAATCTGAACCGATCTGTGCGATATTGCAAAAGTATGTCTAGGGGCTTAATTTAACTCACTGTCCCGAATTTCGGCGACATCGGACAATAAATGAGCATTTTTTGGGCCCAAAACCTTAAATCAGGAAATCGGTCTATATGGCAGCTATATCCAAATCTGAACCGATCTGGGCCAAATTGAAAACAGATGTCGAAGGGCCTAAGACAACTCACTGTCCCAAACTTCAGCAAAATCGGATAGTAAATGTTGCTTTTATGGGCTTAAGACCCTAAATCGGAGGATCGGTCTATATGGCAGCTATATCCATATCTGGACCGATCTGGGCCAAATTGACGAAGGATGTCGATGGTCCTAACACAATTTACTGTCCCGAATTTCATCAAAATCGGATAATAAATATGGCTTTTGTGGGCCTAAGACCCTAAATCGGAGGATCGGTCTATATGGCAGCTATATCCAAATCTGGACCGATCTGATCCAAATTGACGAAGGATGTTGAAGGGCCTAACACAACTCACTGTCCCAAATTTCAGCAAAATCGGATTATAAATGTGGCTTTTATGGGCCTTAGACTCTAAATCGGAGGATCGGTCTATATGGCAGCTATATCCAAATCTGAACCGATCTGATCCAAATTGACGAAGGATGTTGAAGGGCCTAACACAACTCACTGTCCCAAATTTCAGCAAAATCGGATAATAAATGTGGCTTTTATGGGCCTAAGACCCTAAATCGGCGGATCGGTCTACATGGGGGCTATATCAAGATATAGTCCGATATAGCCCATCTTCGAACTTAACCTGCTTATTGACAAAAAAAGAATCTGTAGCGTGATTTCAACAGACAGACGGACGGACATGTCTAGATCGTCTTAGATGTTTACGCTGATCAAGAATATATATATTTATTGGGTCGGAAATGGATATTTCGATGTGTTGCAAACGGAATGACAAAATGAATATACCCCCATCCTTCGGTGGTGGGTATAAAAATGAATTGGGGTACATAAAAACTGTGGACAAACACAAGTAAATTAGCAAAAAGATACCAACGAGAAATTTAAAAAGTGATTTGTTAAAATAATTTTAAACTTTGCAAACAAAGTAATGTCCACAATCCATTGAAAACAAGCTGAATCACATTCATTGAATAAAAGAAATTCACAATTTAAAATCCAACATAAATCAACTAATCAAAAGCCTTTTACAAGCCGAAGAGTTTTTCCAATTATAAAAATTTGCCTTATTGGATTTTACTCTGTTCCGTTGCCATTTATATTGGATTTGTCGCCGTTAATTCGCATTGTATTAAATGTATGAGACACTTAAATCAAAGAACCTCTGTTTTATTTGCTGCTTACGCTCTTTATATGGCTCTCGTCCTCTCCCTCACTTAAATTCCAACTAGAATCATAGTTCTCCTCAAATATTCCTTCCAGTCTGCTTTGATTGTTTTTGCAGTCTCATTGGTGTAAATGCATTTTCTTTGGACCATTTCATTTAGTATTTTTCGGGTGATCGTCGCGTGAACAACTTAAGCTTCGTGGTACGCATGACTTCGTTGCATTTCGCGTGGTGTCATAAAAAAAAGCAAATTAACAAAGCCAAAAGGGGAAAAAAACTTCAAAGCCCTTAGAGTAGGGAACAAATCTTTCTTGTCTGTTACGGATTAAAAACGTTGCACATTACACTTTTCCTTGTTTGTGTTTGTGGATCTGTAAAGCTAATTATTATGTTTCCGTGGTGTCTAGTGTTGTAGAGCAAAAACAGATTAAAGCTAACAAAACAAATAGAAAGAAAAACTAAGACAAAGCACAACGTTTTCTTTGCAAAATCAAATCGAACGACTGGCCGCGAGTGTGTTCTATTTGTTTGTAAAAATAATCAGGAAAATGCACGTTACAACAAAATCAAAAGCCAGAAATCGTTTGGATCCACTACTAGCCCTCCAACATCAACACAATTCGGTTTCATTTGATATTCAAAGGCACTCTCTCATTGTCTTTGGTTCCATTCCATTAGTTGAAGTTTTACTACGGGATTTCGGTTACTCTGCCGGCAGAGCAGTTCGCGTCAAATGACTATAAATACGTCGTTGCGTCAGTTTGTTAGTGAAACAGTGCCTGTATACAATATTTCTGCGAGGGAAAACGGATCAAATTACACGAGCGAAATAATGTCCACAACCGATTGAAAACAAGCTGAATCACATTCATTGAATAAAAGAAAATCACAATTTAAAATCCAACATAAATCAACTAAGCAAAAGCCTTTTATAAGCCGAAGAGTTTTTCCAATTATAAAAATATGCCTTATTGGATTTTACTCCGTTCCGTTGCCATTTATATTGGATTTGTCGCCGTTAATTCTCATTGTATAAATAGTATGAGGCACTTAAAATAAAGAACCACTGATTTGTTCGCTGCTTACGCTCTTTCTATGGCTCTCTTCCTCTCACTCACTTAAATTCCAACTAGAATCATAGTTCTCCTCAAATATTCCTTCCAGTCTGCTTTGATTGTTTTTGCAGTCTCATTGGTGTAAATGCATTTTCTTTGGACCATTTCATTTAGTATTTTTCGGGTGATCGTCGCGTGAACAATTTAAGCTTCGTGGTACGCATGATGTTGTTGCATTTCGCGTAGTGTCATAAAAAAAAGCAAATTAACAAAGCCAAAAGGGGAAAAAAAACTTGAAAGCCCTTAGAAAAGAAAGCAATTTTTTTAATTTCTATTGACTGTTAGGGATTAAAGACATTGAACGTTAGACTATTCCCTGTTTGTGTTTGTGGTTCTGTAAAGCAAATTATTACGCTTTCGTGGTGTCTAGTGTTGTAGTGTTAAAAAAAAAGAAAAACAAAGACAAAGCACAACGGTTTCATTGCAAAATCGAACGACTGGCCGCGAGTGTGTTCTATTTGCCCATAAAAACAATCAGGAAAATGCAAGTTAAAGTAAAATTAAAAGCCAGACATGATTGGGATCCACTCCTCGCCCTCCAACAGCAACACAATTCGGTTTCATTTGATATTCAAAGGCACTCATTCTTTGAATCTCTCTCTCTCTCTTTGGTTTCATTCCATTAGTTGAAGTTTTACTACGGGATTTCGGTCACTCTGCCGGCAGAGCAGTTCGCGTCAAATGACTATAAATACGTCGTTGCGTCAGTGTGTTAGTGAAACAGTGTCATCACAAAATTTGTGCGCGAGGGGAAACGGATGAAATTCCATGAGCGCATGAGAGGTTGAGAAATCTTATATTTCTATATGAGGTGAACAAAGGCATCTTAAGCATGTGCATACATATGAGAGTGTCCGGAAACATTTGAAATATTTGACTACAACTTAAAGCCAACTATTTATGTGGATGAATGGATATCAGGTAAGTTTTTTTTAAATTGTTTAAATGAAAATATTGGACTTCATAAATGCAAATAACATTTAAAATGCTAGGAAAATGATGTTTATGTTTAAAAAGTTTTTTTTTTAGGAAAATAATGCTTAGTTTTTCAATCATTTTTTTAACAGCAGAAAGGGCCGCAGCCGGTTTTGCTCGACTTTTGCGTTTTCATACTTGCTTGTTGGAATAATTTGCAGTAATTAATTTGAAAGGGGTTTTCTTATATAAAACTGAAAATAGAAGGCCTTAGCTGCCACAGCTAAAATAATTAAATTACAATAAATTAACACATAATAAATGAAAATAGAAAAGTTTAAGTTTATGTAGTTTATAGCAATACATACTAGAATAATTTGAGTAACCTACATAATGCTTTAATGCGTCTGAAAATGTGTGTACTGTAGCCTCCCATTAAATGTAAGCAGATCTCAACAGCACCACGGTTCATGGCGACACTACTAAACAAATAATATTTAGTGTATTTTCGAACCATTCTTTCAACATTCTGTTTAGAGCCGCCAGTGGCTACTAGATGTCGCACTAGTTGTTTTCAACTGAATATGAAACTAAGAGATGTCAGATCGTATCTTGTTAATTCCCAGTGGCTACTAGGTGTCGCACTAGTTGTTTTCAACTGAATATGAAACTAAGAGATGTCAAATCGTTTCTTGTTAACGAAAGATCATTTACTTTGAAACCAAAAAGGAATGAGTGTTGCCGTTTTTGGTAGGTTTCTACCAAAATTATATGGTTTTTGTTTTCTTGGTAGGTTGGTTGACTGGCCACAATTTTTGGTAGGTTTTTTCAACATTTAAATACCAAATTAGTTATGTAAACAGTGCGGCGTATAACTCAAAATTATTTCACTTCTTGCCGATTTTGCAGAGAAAAATTAACTCTGAGAAAAAACCAACTAAAGAATTTGTATGTGGAACTTTAAATTCTCAACAAATCTTAGCATTGAGTTGAAGACTATATGTGTTGAAGTAGGTTTATAGAGACTTGACAGACAAAATTGAAATTTTGTAGATTTTCAACGAGTTCTTTTGTTGAGTTAGTTCCCTACGGGAAATGTGAAGTCAATTGCCCCAAATATACCGGTCCTAAACTGGAGAATTAGTTACAAGTCACAGGACATATCCTACAGGGAATGAAGAGTTTCGACTGTCATAAGTTATGATTCTTACTTATTTTTTAATAAGTCGATAATTTATTGTTAAAAATTGCGTATCCGTTAAATATATTTGCTATCTAATGTTATCTCCCTTAAAAAACTTGCAAAGTATACTCATCATTTTCGAACGGTCCCAGGACTTTTTCCTACAGTATTAGAATGGTGGCAATAAGTCACCTTGAGCGACAAAACTTTATAACAGTGATAGGTTTTTTCCATGTAAGGGGTTGATAACTGGGACCGGTCCCTATCACCAGAGAACCAATACCGTGACAGGTTTCGGACATGTCCAATTTCCCGTAGGTTTGTTTAAATACACGTACTACCATGTCGCACACAGGACACCCATGCCATTAAGTACTTGCAAAACAAGGTTCAAATGGTCGGTCAAAAAAAATTTTGTAATTTTTTCTATAAATTTATTATTTTTCAAAATTTGGTTTAAAAATATGTATTTTGTAATCAAAAAAAAAGAAATTTTAAGTTGTTTTTAATTTGTTTTTAAATTGAATTTGATTTTGACATTCATTACCATGCAATAATGCTTATAGAATTCTTTAATTATGAATAAAGTGATTTCGGTAGGCTAGAGGATGCGTGCAAGACTACCGAACATGAAATCAAGGGTTCTCAAATCACTCAAAATTAATAAAATTCCATTTTAGAGTAAGAGTAGAGAAAGTGACTGAGATAAAACCCGAAAGCAAAGGAGTAAACGAAGGAGACTAGCTGCGAAAGCTGAACAAAGAAAATAAAAATACCACCACACCGAAGCTGTGCAGTAAAGTACAAGTGGTGGCTGGTAAAATACTTTTTTATCTATATTGTTAATATATTGTTGTTGTTGTCATATGTTGGCTTGCAAAGAGTGCCTATCAACAGCAAATTTGTATTTTGGGTCATTGAAATTCAAAATAAATTGTTGCAGGAAAATTAACAAATTTCGTCGTCGTTTTTTCGTTGTTGTTGTTTTTCAAAATCATTTTTATCTGTGTGTATATTCGTTAAGAGTGCAGAATAAAATCATGGATTGGGCCAAATACTGTTACATGTCGTCTTACTGCTTTAAATTCTTGGAAATAGTGGAGTTAGTTCTGATAATTACAGTAAATGATACGAGTGATAAGGGATCTCTTCAAAATTTTGTAAATTCTGTTTAAGAAATGTGGCTTTTGTGCGTTTAATTCATCAGTTCAATGGCTTCAATTGTAAAATAGGGATATATGGCAGCTGCATATAAATATGTTCAGATATGGCATATACTCAGATGTTAAGGGGTGTATGCGACTTACGGTAAAATCGAGAAATTGGTTTATCCAAACTTGTAATCAATGTAAAAATATATACGACTTTTATGAACTTAAGATTTCTTATCGGGAGATCGGTATAAATGGTGGTTTATCAATATATCGGCCTTCTTTCAACTTTAGGCGATAGAGTGATTTCAACAAACGGACGAACATGCCTACATCGTCTATAAACATAACGGCGACCTAGCGTGTATACTTTGTAGGTTTGAGAATGTATAATTTGATGTGTTGCAAATGGAATGGCAAAATGGCCAACTCTTCGTTGGTGGGTAAAAAACATATACCGCAATTTAAGCTTGTAGAACATTTGGTAGGTTTTGTAGGATTTTTCTTAAATTTTGGTAGGAAATAATTTTCTTGAGTGGCAACACTGATCAAAATAGTAACTCGAATTGTCGCAAAAATATTTATTTTTTAATGCCAATTTGCCAACGAACATTCGTTTAAAGGACAGAGGGAAGATTTCACTCGTGCCAATGAGTGTTGTATACATATATTTGTATACCCTATACTACCACTGTGGTACAGGGTATTATAACTTTGTGCATTTGTTTGCAACGCAAAGAAGGAGAAGATTTAGACCTATTGATAAGTGTACCGATCGGCTTAGAACCACTTCCTGATTCGATTTACCCATGTCGCTCGCATTTATTGTCCGATTGTCATGAAATTTTGCACATGTCACTTTTTAAGCCCAAGGACAAATGCATGAAATCTTAATCGAATCGATAGATAGTACTGCTGTTTGATGATTATTTCATGCAAATGTTGACCGTGACTGATTAAATGATCCATCAGCTTAGTCCAATTTTGGCACACTCTTTTCAACATTTCGGCCGGTATCTCACGAATAAATGCTCCAATGTTGTCTTGCTTCAATTGATGCGGGCTTGTCTGTATAGACGTGAGCTTTAACATAGCCCCTCAAAAAATAGTCTAAAGGTATTAAATCGCATGATCTAGGCGGCAAATTGACAGGTTCCGATCGTGGAATAAACGTTACGCATGCTGTGGCACTGTCTTGTTGAAACCACATGTCATAGCGTTCACATTGACAATTACGTTAAGCTTCACATCATATTTGAAGAGTACGGTCCAATGATGCCACTTTTTCTGGATGCATTGGTAGCTCTTGCAATGCTTCTGTCTCATCTTCACTCCATAATCGACAATTCTGCTTATTTCCGTACTCACTGAGCCAAAAATGACCTTCGTCGCTGAACAAACACAGCGCGCGATGAACTTTCTTAACAAAGCACGCATTTTGATAATAAAATTCAATAATTTGCAAGCGTTGTTCGTTTGTAACAAGATTCATGGTTAAACTGTAGACCAAATAGAATATGTTTGACAGCGTGAACGGTTAAAATCAGAAAAAAATCACAATTTAGCTCCCATATACATCTTTCATCCGATATGATCCTCTAAGGCTTTAGTAAACATCGTAACTACAATTTTGGTCCGATCTTTCCAAAATATTGGGTGAGGTGTTTTACTTGACGTCCCAGTAAGAGTGCTAAATTTCATATAAATCGGCTCAGATTTCGATATAGCTTCCATATATATCTTTCATGCGATATGGCCCTTAAAGGCCGTAGTAGCCACAATTAAGGTCCTATCGTAAGAAAATCTTAAAAGGTTCTATTCAAGATTTCAATTGGTGTGCTAATGTATTAAAGTCTGACTAGATTTCAATATAGATTCCATGTACTGAAAGTAGACTCGGTGGTGTGGGGTCCGCCGCCCGGCTTTCGCCTTTCCTTACTGGTTTATTTTAAGTTGTGTACAAGATGATCATACAGCTTGGTTTTCTCTTCCGCTGCAAGAGCCGCAGTTAAGATTCTAATATGTGCTAAACTACTGTTTTACACCAGCGGTATAATGTTTAAAAAACTTCCATAAAATAAAAAATGCTATCTTAAACTAACAAAACATAAAGAAAATTCCAAAACAACATGATTGAGTGTATTTTCTCTATAGTCTAAATTTGTTAATTAGTTATGCATTTCACCGTAGGATGGCAAAATATTAAATTAATTCGTGATCACTTCTAAAAATTTAATTTAAAATTTTCACTTGCAAAACTTAAAATGGCCATATCTCCTTAACCAAGCCTCGTAGAGCAAAACTAAGGTTAATTCGTGATCACTTCTAAAAAATTGAAAGTTTTATGAAAATCGGTCTAAATATGAATTTTTCACTTGCAAAACTTAAAATGGCCATATCTACTTAACTAAGCCTCGTAGAGCAAAACTAAGGTTAATTCGTGATCACTTTTAAAAATTTTCAATTTTGATGAAAATCGGCATAAAAATGCATTTTTCACTAGCAAAACTTAAAATGGCCATATCTTCTTAACTAAGCCTCGTAGAGAAAAACTAAGGTTAATTCGTGATCACTTCGAAAAATTTGAAATTTTGATAAAAATCGGCATAAAAATGCATTTTTCACTAGCAAAACTTAAAATGGCCATATCTCCCTAACTAAGCCTCGTAGAGCAAAACTAAGGTTAATTCGTGATCACTTCGAAAAATTTGAAATTTTGATAAAAATCGGCTTAAATATGAATTTTTCACTTGCAAAACTTGAAATGGCCAAATCTCCTTAACTAAGCCTCGTAGAGCAAAACGAAGGTTAATTCGTGATCACTAAGCCTCGTAGAGCAAAACGAAGGTTAATTCGTGATCACTTCTAAAAATTTTAAATTTTGATGAAAAATTTTAAATATTGATGAAAATCAGCCTAAATATGAATTTTTCACTTGCAAAACTTAAAATGGCCATATCTCCTTAACTAAGCCTCGCAGAGCAAAACTAAGATTAATTCGTGATCACTTCTAAAAATTTGAAATTTTGATGAAAATCGGCCCTAATATGAATTTTTCACTTGCAAAACTTAAAATGGCCATATCTCCTTAATTAAGCCTCGTACAGCAAAACTAAAGTTAATTCGTGATCACCTCTAAAAATTGGAAATTTTGATGAAAATCAGCCTAAATATGAACTTTTCACTTGCAAAACTTAAAATGGTCATTTATCCTTAACTAAGCCTCGTTAATTCGTGATCACTTGGAAAAATTTGAAATTTTGATGAAATATTTTAAATATTGATAAAAATCAGCCTAAATATGAAATTTTCACTTGCAAAACTTAAAATGGCCATATCTCCTTAACTAAGCCTCGTAGAGCAAAACTAAGGTTAATTCGTGATCACTTCAAAAAATTTCAAATTTTGATGAAAATTAGCCCTAATACGATTTTTTTGCCTTGCAGAACTTAAAATGGCCATATCTCCGTAACTAAGCCTCGTTCAGCAAAACTAAGATTAATTCGTGATCACCTCTAAAAATTGGAAATTTTGATGAAAATCGGCTTAAATATGAATTTGTCAATTGCAAAACTTAAAATGGCCATATCTCCTTAACTAAGCCTCGTAGAGCAAAACTAAGGTTAATTCGTGATCACTTCTAAAAATTTGAAATTGTGATGAAAATCGACCCTAATATGAATTTTTCACTTGCAAAACTTAAAATGGCCATATCTCCTTAACTAAGCCTTGTAGTGCAAAACTAAGGTTAATTCGTGATCACTTCTAAAAATTTGAAATGTTGATGAAAATCGGCCTACATTTGAATTTTTTTCTTGCAAACTTAAAAAGGCCATATCTCCTTAACTAAGCCTCGTTGAGAAAAACTAAGGTTAATTCCTGATCACTTCTAAAAATTTGAAATTTTGATGAAAATCGGCCAGAATATGAATTTTTCACTTGCTAAACTTAAAATGGCCATATCTCCTTAACTAAGCCTCGTTCAGCAAAACTAAGATTAATTCGTGATCACCTCTAAAAATTTGAAATTTTGATGAAAATCGGCCAGAATATGAAATTTTCACTTGCAAAACTTAAAATTACCATATATCCTTAACTAAGCCTCGTAGAGCCAAACGAAGATTAATTCGTGATCACTTCTAAAAATTTGAAATTTTGATGAAAATCGGCTGATGAATTTTTCACTTGCAAAACTTAAAATGGCCATACCTCCTTAACTAAGCCTCGTAGAGCAAAACTAAGGTTAATTCGTGATCACTTCTAGAAATTGGAAATTTTGATGAAAATCGCCCCTAATATGAATTTTTCACTTGCAAAACTTAAAATGGCCATATCTCCTTAACTAAGCCTCGTAGAGCTAAACTAAGGTTAATTCGTGATCACTTCTAAAAATTTGAAATTTTTATGAAAATCGGCATAAATATGAATTTTTCACTTGCAAAAATTAAAATGGCCATATCTCCTTCACTAAGCCTCGTAGAGCAAAACTAAGATTAATTCGTGATCACTTCTAAAAATTTGAAATATTGATAAAATCGGCCCTAATATGAATTTTTCACTTGCAAAACTTACTTTCGTAGAGCAAAACTAATGTTAATTCGTGATCACTTCTAAAAATTTGAAATTTTCATGAAAATCGGCCTTAATATGAATTTTTTACTTGCAAAACTTAAAATGGCCATATCTCCTTAACTAAGCCTCGTAGAGTAAAACTAAGGTTAATTCGTGATCACTTCTAAAAATTTGAAATTTTGATGAAAATCGGCCTAAATATGAATTTTTCACTTGCAAAACTTGAAATGGCCATATCTCCTTAACTAAGCCTCGTAGAGCAAAACTAAGGTTAATTCGTGATCACTTCGAAAAATTTGAAATTTTGATGAAAAATTTTAAATTTTGATGAAAATCAGCCTAAATATGAATTTTTCACTTGCAAAACTTAAAATGGCCATATCTCCTTAACTAAGCCTCGTAGAGCAAAACTAAAATTAATTTTGATGAAAATCGGCCCTAATATGAATTTTTCACTTGCAAAACTTAAAATGGCCATATCTCCTTAACTAAGCCTCGTAGAGCAAAACTAAGGTTAATTCGTGATCACTTCTAAAAACTTGAAATTTTGATGAAAAATTTTAATTTTTGATGAAAATCGGCCTAAATATGAATTTTTCACTTGCAAAATCTAAAATGGCCATATCTCCATAACTAAGCCTCGTAGAGCAAAACTAAGATTAATTTTGATGAAAATCGGCCCTAATATGAATTTTTTCACTTGCAAAACTTAAAATGGCCATATCTCCTTAACTAAGCCTCGTAGAGCAAAACTAAGGTTAATTCGTGATCACTTCGAAAAATTTGAAATTTTGATGAAAAATTTTAATTTTTGATGAAAATCGGCCTAAATATGAATTTTTCACTTGCAAAATCTAAAATGGCCATATCTCCATAACTAAGCCTCGTAGAGCAAAACTAAGATTAATTTTGATGAAAATCGGCCCTAATATGAATTTTTTCACTTGCAAAACTTAAAATGGCCATATCTCCTTAACTAAGCCTCGTAGAGCAAAACTAATGTTAATTCGTGATCATTTCGAAAAATTTGAAATTTTGATGAAAATCGGCCAGAATATGAATTTTTCAATTGCAAAACTTAAAATGGCCATATCTCCTTAACTAAGCCTCGTAGAGCAAAACGAAGGCTAAAATGCCCATATCTCCTTAACTAAGCCTCGTAGAGCAAAACTAATGTTAATTCGTGATCATTTCGAAAAATTTTAAATTTTGATGAAAATCGGCCAGAATATGAATTTTTCACTTGCAAAACTTAAAATGGCCATATCTCCTTAACTAAGCCTCGAAGAGCAAAACTAAGGTTAATTCGTAATCATTTCAAAAAATTTGAAATTTTGATGAAAAATTTTAAATATTGATGAAAATGAGCCTTAATATGAATTTTACATTTGCAAAACTTTAAATGGCCATATCTCCTTAACTAAGCCTCGTAGAAAAAAAATAAGATCAATTCGTGATCACTTCTAAAAATTTTAAATTTTGATGAAAATCAGCCTTAATATGAATTTTTCACTTCCAAAACTTAAAATGGCCATATCTCCTTAACTAAGCCTCGTAGAGCAAAACTAAGGTTAATTCGTGATCACTTCGAAAAATTTTAAATTTTGATGAAAAATTTTAAATGTTGATGAAAATCAGCCTAATATGAATTTTTCACTTGCAAAACTTAAAATGGCCATATCTCCTTAACTAAGTTTCGTAGAGCAAAACTAAGGTTAATTCGTGATCACTTCCAAAAATTTGAAATTTTGATGAAAATCGGCCCTAATATGAATTTTTCACTTGCAAAACTTAAAATGGCCATATCTCCTTAACTAACCCTCGTAGTGCAAAACTAAGGTTAATTCGAGATAACTTCGAAAAATTTGAAATTTTGATGTAAAATTTTAAATATTGATAAAAATCAGCCTAATATGAATTTTTCACTTGCAAAACTTAAAATGGCCATATCTCCTTAACTAAGCCTCGTAGAGCTAAACTAAGGCTAATTTGTGATCACTTCTAAAAATTTGAAATTTTGATGAAAATCGGCATAAATATGAATTTTTCACTTGCAAAACTTAAAATGGCCATATCTCCTTAACTAAGCCTCATAGAGCTAAACTAAGGTTAATTCGTGATCACTTCTAAAAATTTGAAATTTTGATGAAATCAGCCTAAATATGAATTTTTCACTTGCAAAACTTGAAATGGCCATATCTCCTTAACTAAGCCTCATAGAGCAAAACTAAGGTTAATTCGTGATCACTTCTAAAAATTTGAAATTTTGTTGAAAATCGGCCCTAAATATGAATTTTTCACTTGCTAAACTTAAAATGGCCATATCTCCTTAACTAAGCCTCGTAGAGCAAAACTAAGGTTAATTCGTGATGACTTCTAAAAATTTGAAATTTTGATGAAAATCGGCCCTATTATGAATTTTTCACTTGCAAACCTTAAAATGGCCATATCTCCTTAACTAAGCCTCGTAGAGCAAAACGAATGTTAATTCGTGATCACTTCTAAAAATGTGAAATTTTGATGAAAATCGGCATAAATATGAATTTTTCACTGCAAAACTTAAAATGTCCATATCTCCTTAACTAAGCCTCGTAGAGCAAAACTAAGGTTAATTCGTGATCACTTTTAAAAATTTGAAATTTTGATGAAAATCGGCCTAAATATGAATTTTTCATTTGCAAAACTTAAAATGTCCATATCTCTTTAATTAAGCCTCGTAGAGCATAACGAATGTTAATTCGTGATCACTTCTAAAAATGTGAAATTTTGATGAAAATCGGCATAAATATGAATTTTTCACTTGCAAAACTTAAAGTTGCCATATCTCCTTAACTAAGCCTCGTAGAGCAAAACTAAGGTTAATTCGTGATCACTTCTACAAATTGGAAATTTTGATGAAAATCGGCCTAAATATGAATTGTTCACTTACAAAACTTAAAATGGCCATATCTCCTTAACTAAGCCTCGTAGAGCAAAACTAAGGTTAATTCGTGATGACTTCTCAAATTTTTAAATTTTGATGAAAATCGGCCTAAATATGAATTTTTCATTTGCACAACTAAAAATGGCCATATTTCCCTAACTAAGTCTCGTAGAGCAAAACTAAGGTTAAATCGTGATCACTTCTAAAAATTTGAAATTTTGATGAAAATCGGCTTTAATATGAATTTTTTACTTGAAAAACTTAAAGTGGCCATATCTCCTTAACTAAGCCTCGTAGAGCAAATGATGAATTTTTCACTTGCAAAACTTAAAATGGCCATATCTCCTTAACTAAGCCTCGTAGAGCAAAACTAAGGTTAATTCGTGATCACTTCTAAAAATTTGAAATTTTGATGAAAATCAGCCTAAATATGAACTTTTCACTTGCAAAACTTAAAATGAACATATCTCTTTAATTAAGACTCGTATAGCAAAACTAAGGTTAATTTGTGATCACTTCGAAAAATTTGAAATTTTGATGAAAATCGGCATAAATATGAATTTTTCACTTGCAAAACTTAAAATGGCCATATCTCCTTAACTAAGCCTCGTAGAGTAAAACTAAGGTTAATTCGTGATCACTTCTAAAAATTTGAAATTTTTATGAAAATCGGCCTAAATATGAATTTTTCACTTGCAAAACTTGAAATGGCCATATCTCCTTAACTAAGCCTCGTAGAGCAAAACTAAGGTTAATTCGTGATCACTTCGAAAAATTTGAAATTTTTATGAAAATCGGCATAAATATGAATTTTTCACTTGCAAAATTTAAAATGGCCATATCTCCTTCACTAAGCCTCGTAGAGCAAAACTAAGATTAATTCGTGATCACTTCTAAAAATTTGAAATATTGATAAAATCGGCCCTAATATGAATTTTTCACTTGCAAAACTTACTTTCGTAGAGCAAAACTAAGGTTAATTCGTAATCACTTCTAAAAATTTGAAATTTTGATGAAAATCGGGCTAAATACGAATATTTTACTTGCAAAACTTAAAATGGCCATACCTCCTTAACTAAGCCTCTGTACAAATCCGAGAGTGGATTCTGTAATGGACTGTATATCTTTAAGTGTTTGACTCCCAGAAAAGTATTTCCAAATAGTAGATCCGTATTCAAATAGAAATAGAAACAAAAAATGAAACAAAGGTACAGGTTCAGTTTGATGTGTTTGAACAGTTTTATTAGAGATTACTCCTTACCGCCTCCTGTCAATGATGCTGCACAAGTGAGTTCTATGAGGCTAAGTCAGCATAAAGCTGGGTTCATAATAGTTAATTTCAGCTATTAGGTGAAAGTTGGAGTGAGACAAATAGGCTTATAGTACTAAATGAAAGCTTTTATCTGCGCTGCAGGCTAAAGCAATGAGTTGCCATATTCTAGCATTAATCATACAAATATGTAGGGGAAATTCAATACAGTATAATAATTCATTTGACTTCATTTAAATTCATTTAAGATAATAATGGTGTTGAACTGGTTTCAACATGCCGGCCGCCTTGCATGAATGCAACATTAGTAGCGACAAGCTCCAGAAATTGTCCAGCCGAATATTGTGCTCTGGGCTATAGGCATACTTGAGGAAGTCTGGATCATCCCAGCTCGCAATATTCTTGGTATTTGGTCATTAGCCAGCAAAATTTCGACGTTGCACGGATTGTGGAAGTTCGGATCTGCTAGATCGGTAATGTGGTCGTATATGGCACGCAGCTTTGGTTCGCTGATTGGTTTGGGGAGAGTTGTTCGGAACTTTTTTTGGACCATACCTATGATCTGGATTTTTGCTAAAGGATCTTGGTATGATTCCAAATTCAATGTGCAGTACTCCTTGTTATCCTTTCTGGTTGTGCGAAGATGCAGTCGCTCGACTAGGGTTTGAAGAATCATTGTTTGAACCTCACCGGAATTCATGAGAATTCTCGTTTTTGCTGGGCCATCGGGTGTTGGGATCCTAGCTAGCAATGTTGGAAGAAAAACGTGCTGTCTTGTCCGATGGCTTAGCCGTTCTCTGAAGTGTAGGTGCGGTTCCTGATCTTGAGCT
Source organism: Stomoxys calcitrans (assembly GCF_963082655.1). NCBI lineage: Eukaryota > Metazoa > Arthropoda > Insecta > Diptera > Muscidae > Stomoxys > Stomoxys calcitrans. Next base: position 206,420,931 of record NC_081553.1, read on the forward strand.
TTGGATTTTGCACGGTGCTGAGTGCTGTTGGGTTTGCGACTGTTGCACGAACGGCCATTTTTTTCGATCTTGCGTGTAGTGTTTTGGGAGTGTTGATGCATATGTTGAAGAGTGGCTTTAGGAGTTGAGGATTGGTCCACATGTACCATTGTATGGTGGTTGAGTTGACATACCATGCACTTATTTCGTGATGGACACCAATTCCGGGTATGAGCGGTACAGAGGCAATTAAAGCAAAATCCCTTTTCTCTGATTACCTCTCGTCTCCTTACCACAGACATTCCTTGGAAGGCGGGACAATGTTTGAGGAAATGTCGATCCTTGCAAATTCGACATTTGGGTGTGCTAAAGGTTAAGTTAAAAATGTAAGAATTATTGTATGTGTGAACGGAATAGGCTAAGGCTAACGTCTAGGCATTGGGTAGGATACATAGTTTCACCAAAGGACGAATCAATGTTCCGTTTTGTGTGCGGATTTCCGCTACACGTACATTGGAATCTTTACCAGTGAAAACTTTGATGACTCTTCCCAGACACCATTCAGTAGGGGGAAGATTGTCATTTTTTACAATGACGAAATCGTTCTCTTTTAAGTTTACTTGGGCAGACTTCCATTTATATCGTCTCTGCAACTCGCACACATATTCATTCTTCCACCTTTTGGCAAACAGAAGTTGCAAAGTTTTAAGTCTTTGCCAGCGATTTAATAATGATTGGTTGTCTGAATATTCTTCCGGGATAGCCATTAATGCAGCGCCCCGAAGTAAGTGGCCAGGTGTAAGTGGAAGTAGTTCAGACGGATCCTCGCTAATTGGGGACAGCGGTCGGGAGTTGAGTATACTTTCGATTCTCACCAGTAACGTAGAGAACTCCTCGTATGTAAATTTAAGACCGGAAGCAACTTTTCGTAGATGGGACTTCATACTTTTGACAGCTGCCTCCCACAAACCACCCATGTGTGGAGCGTGAGGCGGAATGAAATGCCAAGTGAACCCATGCATTCCATACTTCTCTGCAATGGATTTCTCAGTTGCCTTCAGAAATTCCCTGTATTCCTTCATAAGCGATCTACTCGCTCCAACGAAATTAGTTCCGTTGTCGGAAAAAACTTGATTAGGAAACCCCCTACGGCCAACAAATCGATTAAATGTGGAGAGAAAAGCATCTGTGGATAAGTCCGAACAAGCCTCCAAATGAACGGCACGTGTAGATAAACAAACAAAAATAGCAGCGTAGCCTTTCTGCAACTTGGCGTTTCGGAGTTTAGATGACTTCAAATCGAATGGGCCCGCGAAATCGAGCCCAGTATGAGTAAATGGTAAAGAAAAAGTGCACCGTTCCGCTGGTAGAGCGGCCATTATTTGATTCCGTATTTTATGTTTGTAAATAGTGCATATTTTGCAGCTTCTGACGCACTGACGAATAGCACTTTTAAGCCGAATAATGTAGAACTCCTGCCGTATTGCCCGTAGCATTATCTGGTGCTCAGCATGCAGAAGTATTTTATGGGTAAAGTCGATGAGAAGCTTGCAAAACCTAGAAGTTTCCGGTAGTATTATAGGAAACCTTTCATTGAAACTTAAATCAGAATTAGCCAACCGACCATTGACTCTTAGCAGTTTATGTTCATCTAAATATGGATTTAGAGTTAGAAGTCTACTTTTGGAGCTTATTGGTAGCCCAGACTCCAAAGCTCGATATTCAGAAGTAAAATGGCAAATCTGAGCCAAGTGAATAAGTCTAAATTTTGCAGTCAGTATCTCTTGGGGAGTAATGAAATCGTTTCGTATCTCAGAAGTATTTCTTTTCAGACATTTCGCCACAAATCTCAACATATAGCACACAACACGCAGTGCTCGAGCTAAGGACGAAAATCGGTCCAGTATATCTTCAGCCATAACTTGTACTTGGCATGTGATGATCTTTTTCTCAAGGGTAGGTTCCTTATACGAAGTTTGCTTTGGCCATGACTCAGGTGGTTTTACTAACCATTGTGGCCCGTGCCACCATAGTGAGTTTGCTTCCAGTTCCGAAGCTGTACATCCCCGCGTACCGATATCAGCGGGATTATCGTTCGTTGGAACATGTCTCCAGTTTACGTTGCCAACATTTTCTCGAATCTCAGTAACTTTGTTTGCCACAAACGTTTTCCAGTGAAAAGGAGGCTTTTGTAACCATGCGAGTGTTATTGTTGAATCTGACCACAGGTAAGTATCGGAAACAGTAAAACGTAAGTTTTGGCAGACAGATTTCAGAAGTTTAGATAGTAATGTAGCTCCACATAACTCCAACTTGGGTAAGCTTATAGTTTTCAAAGGAGCTACCTTGCTTTTTGACACTAGCAGATAGGACGAAGCATGATTGTTTGGATATTTTGACAATACGTAGATACATGCGCAGTACGCCTTTTCCGAGGCGTCACAAAACCCATGAATTTGCAGTTTACATTCAGGGGAGAAATTTATCCAACGAGGAACTTTTATGTTTTCAATTAGAGAGAAGTTTGATATAAATGTTTCCCACTTTTCCAAGGAATGTGGTTTGACTTCTTCGTCCCAGTCCGTTCCATCAATCCAGAGCTGTTGCATTAGCATCTTCGCCATAACGATAATCGGAGCCAACCAGCCCGCTGGATCGAAAAGCTTCGCTACAATGGATAATATTTTCCGTTTGGTAATAGGAGTGGAGGGAACAGAGATCGTGGTAACTTTGTAAAAGAATTGATCCGTCATGGCATTCCAACGAATACCTAACATCTTTGTATCGCTAGTTTCTTCAAATTTTAAAAAATCTTCAGTTAGAAGATCCTCCGGGGGCAAGTCTCGGAGAATTGTGGAGTGATTTGCCGTCAATTTCTTTAACGGAAATCCAGCGGATTGTAACAAATCAATAAGTTCCAATATATATGACCGTGCCTCGATTAAAGTATGACCCCCAGAAAGTATGTCATCAACATAGATTTGACTTTGAAGAATTGACGCAGCTGTTGGGTGTGTAGATTTCCCATCGTCACTCAGTTGTAACAGTGTTCGAATCGCTAAGTAAGGTGCACAGTTTACACCAAAGGTCACAGTGTTTAAACAAAAATCCTGAACTCCCTCAGTTTGAGAGTTCCGAAACAGTATTTTTTGAAATGGTCTATCCTCCATATGAACGTGAATTTGGCGATACATCTTTTCAATATCACCATTGAATACATATTTAAAAAATCGCCAGCGAAGGATCACGTTCATCAGGTCATTTTGAAGCGTTGGACCAGTGTGTAAGATATCATTAAGGGAAACTCCGGTAGATGTTTTCTTTGAGGCATTAAAAACCACTCTTACTTTAGTAGATGCACTTTCCGGCCTAACCACCGCATGATGTGGCAAATAAAACGAACAATACTGATTGTTTTTGTAGATTTCAGTTGATGGTGCGGGGTCCATATGGCCTAGTTTTAGGTACTCCTCTAAAACTCTTGTGTATTCCGAAGCTAGTTCAGGAGAACTTTTCAATGTTTTTTCCATTCTGAGATACTGTCCCATAGCAGCACGCCGTGAAGATCCTAGAAACATTTCAGCGTCAAGATTCTGTCGAAAGGGCAACCTGACTACGTACTTCCCATCCGCCAAACGACTTGTGGTCTTTTTGTAATATTCCTCACACCAAGCATCGTCTTCTGACACACTTCTTGCAACAGGAACTTCCTCCAACTCCCAAAACTTTCGAATATCCTCATTAAGTGAGTCATTAGACGTCACCCACGAAGCCAAAGTAGTAACAGTGCGAGTTGTTGGCGGTCCGCTGATTAGCCAGCCGAATTCCGTCTCCTGAGCCAAGAGTCCACCAGAAACGTTTTTTCGGATACCAGATCGAATAATTGAAGGTAATACGTCGCTTCCCAAGAGCATATCTATCTGCCCCGGTTTGGAAAAGTTCGGATCTGCCAATTCAAGGCAATTCAAGCTTGACCAGTCCGAAATTTGAGTGGGAATTCCAGGCATCAATTGATTAAGGCTCGAAACAACTATCGCCGAAGCTTGAAGCCTATAGTCCGACCTACGAGACTTCAAAGTAATGACACAAACTTTGGAGGAGTTTTCGAGAACAGCTCCCCCTAGGCCGGAAATCCTCGTGAAGGATTTCTTCGTTGGTATAGACAGTCTGTTTATTATTCTGTTAGATATAAACGACTCCTGAGATCCCTGATCTATGAAGACCCGAATGGTAAACAATATACCCAAGTGCTCAATGTCAACTAATGCCGTGGGCAAGACAGTTGACTCTCCTGAATCTGAAAAGTATAATTGGACATTGGAAGTTGGACATGTTGTGGAATTTGCGGCAGCAGACGTAGAAGGCTCTTCTTCATAGTCGGCTTCAAGATGATAGGTCTCAGTCTGATAATGAGATTCCCGTTGATTATTCACAGTTCCAGGCTTTGAGGGTCTAAGATTGTCATCATGGTTTCCAGAATTACACGACTCCGGGTGCAGCATTGTGTGATGTTTCTGTTGGCATTTCTGGCATACATGTTCACTTTGACATTTCTGGTCAAAGTGTCCGTAAGAGAGACAATTTCGGCATATCTTATTATCAGTTACGAATTTCAGTTTCTCCTTGAGTGGCCATGATTTAAATTTAGTACATTGTCGCAAAGTGTGATTCAGACGACAGACCTTACAGGGACGGAAGTATGAATCAGATTTAGTATGGAAATTTTGGGCCTTGTTAGACGATGAAGAATCCCTTGAAGGCCTCCTCATGTCTGAAATTGATTCCAGCATACTCAAGCGCTTTGATATGAAATCGTCTAACTGGGACCAACTTGGCATCTGTCTATGATCATGGATCGAGTTTTCCCAAGCTGTAAGGGTTTCCTCCGGCAGTTTGGAAGAGACCCAATAAACCAGGAAAGGATCCCACGTTATTATAGAAATATTGTATGTCCTTAAGACCGCGAGACAGTTATTTACTATGTACAGGAGATTCCTTAATCCTTTCCCCTTTTCCGACGTGACAGGGTCAATCTCAAATATCTTTCTCAGTTGATGGTTTATGAGAATGCGGCGATTCTCATACCTCTGACGCAGAGCCTCCCAGGCTAAATTGAAGTTATCATCAGTGAGAGCGAACTGTTTTACAATCTGGTTCGCTTCACCTCGTGTTTTAGCCCTTAGGTGAAACAGTCTTTGGGCTGGAGATAGCTTAGGATGTTTCGTGTAGATGGCCGTAAACATGTCCCTAAAGCTGGGCCATTTATCATAACCTCCACTGAAAAATTCAGTATCACATGGAGGGACTTTTAAAGCGTAACCACCTTCCTCTGTCACTTTCATGCTGGGCTCATCCTTTGAAGTAGTCTTCTCAAGCTTTTGTCTTTCAATATGCATAAGATCAAGAATAGATGCTTTACAGTTCTTGTAAGATTTACAAGATTCTGAAAACTTTGCATGGATTGATGAACGTACTGCCTGGGTACAACCCGGGTCTTCGGATGTCATCTCGGTCTCATATATCTGGACCAGTTGGCGCCACCGACGTTCCAAATCATCAAGCTCGACTTGGAGACCTGAGAATGAATGGTCCTCAATTGGCATGTCGGAAAAATTGGCACAAAGGGTGACCACCTGGTCCGAAAAGAATATAAATTTCTGAGAAGCCATTCCGTAGCTTTGCAAGTTCCAACTGATACAAATTGAAAATAATTCAGAGAATTCCCCGAGATGTTCCGTTTCAAACAATCTGCGTACGTACGTTCAAATTCCTAACGAAATAAAAGAGTGGTGAAGGCTGCTTCAATTATGGAGATATAACCCGAATCTTCGGCTCAGTACAAAATGAGAGGCTCAGTCTACTTAGCCCTTGTACTCGCTCCAGCAAACCAGACCCAAGACCAAACAAAATCTTCTGAAGAATATCCCTAAATACAGCGGACAAAGAAAGGCAAAGGATATCGTTATACCACACAGTTTGTTTCAAAGTTTCCTTTCAATACACGGGAATTCACGAATATTAGTAATCCAATTTTGTTCAAATCTGCATATATGTAAATAAGTATGTGTATATATAAGTGATCTTAATCACTTCGCTTTATGTGGTCTATATGGTTTTGTCGTCCTTATGGAACCAAATACAAATTCAAGGTCCTTATCCGATGTCCAAGTTTATCATTAAAAAATACGGCGAAATAAAATGTCCTTCCCTTTTCAATATCTCACAAATTCATTTCAATATCTTAATTCCGGAACGTAAAAATCGAATTTTGAAATATGATAATTTTAAGTTATAAACACAGTAATTATACCTTTTATATGCCTATTGCGGCTAAAAATTCATAATCGTAAATAATCGATAGTGGAGTGATTATATCAAGAAATAATATCCAATTCAGTTAATATATATTTATTCAGTCAATATATATTTGTATGTATGTATCACAGAATATGTATCAGTAGAAAATGTATTAAAGTAGCGTTCTTCTAGACGTTCAAGCGTGTTTCTACCAGCGCTTTTTATCAGGAATTTCTTACACAAAAGTGTACTGGAATTTGTCTAATCGACAAATTTATTTGAAAACCCAATTTTTTCTTCCAATCATTAATACAGCAATGCAAATCTAGTTAGGTTTGGGCCTATTTCTCGAGATTTATACCAACAATTTTCCTAACTGTTATAAACCTGCATGAGGAAAATATTTAACAGATACAGTTTATTGTCCGAATATTATGGGATCGGCTTCTACATGCAATTTTCCTTATTTAAGCAACTTTTTTGCGCAATTAAAAAAAAAACGAAAAACAAGTAAGCTCTACTTGCCATGTGTTATCTCTATATTATTACATTCACACTCACCAAGCTCTCTTCATATGCTGCTCACCCCACAGTCAACTTTGTCCACACTTTATGCCAATGCCTTACGCCGTTACGCCAAATTCCAAATCTTCATGCGGTTTTTATCGTTTTCTCGTAATCCAATATTTTTTTTTAACACAATTAATTTCTTGCCTTCTCTGCTCTTTTTAATATTTTTAATCTTTTCCTTATTTTCTTTGCTAATAAGGTATATTTGGGCTAAAATGTAAAAAATAGCTTTTTTCTCACTATTATAACGTTTCGTGTTAATCAATTCATCACCAATTTAATACACCATATTTTGCACATATTTCTATTAAATATCAACAAATTTTCATATTCTATTATCCAATTCTCCTTTCTTTTTTCTTTTTTAGTTTCGGTCACCTTCGATTTTAAATTCTGTACCGTTTGTTATTGTTAGGCTCCTTTACAAATTTATAACTATCCCATCCATCTTCATTTTATCACTTCACAACTAGAATGAAGGGCCGGCAATCACTTGACATTTGTCTAACCAGTTTTTGCTTCTATCGAAATTTGGCGAGTAGGTGATGGAAAGTTCAGGTGGTATTGGTGAGCTTGCGAGAAAATCGAAAAAATTAACAACAATGAAGAGAGTAATCAAATCGATCTCTGAGTTAATGGACAGAGCAGTAAAGAGTTCTTTAATTGCGTAGGTGGACATGCACTGCTGCCGTTGCAGAGCCTAGAGAGCAATGGCGTCGTCGTCGGCGTGATATTGACTTCTCTTCTGATAATTGACTTGGTGTTTCTCTTAGAGCTGACTGGCCGCTGTTGAATCGGTTGGGTTTCAAAGAGGGCGAATGTAAATATTACAGAGCATGATATACGTGAATGTGCATTTATGATAGCTATGCGTCCCTCTTTAAATAGGTAGTGTTGCCTTTGGTATGAAGAGAACGCGGTCTGAATTTTGCAATGAAAAGAGATTGGGAATCTATTTTCATTACCGTTGCTGCTTCTTGCCCAAGCAATGGTGCGCCATGTAAATCAAGAGTTCAATATGAAATTACACCATATAAAGAATTAGAAACCTAAATCGCTCTTAAAGTGGGTATCTAATTTGTGTTCCACAAACAAGAATTGGTGCAATGAACAATAAAGCAAGAGGAAGATATTTCGTACCTTGCCCTTTCCCCTTCTACACATCAATGTTTGAGGTTATCTTCGTAGTCATACAAACGACAATTTCATGCTCGTGGAGCACTTTATTTCAAGTCGTTTTAGGGTAAGAGAAATAAATGCGCTTTCGTGAAAAGCTATTTTTAATACAAATTTGGTAATCTGCGGACTAAATGCGAGCCAGAAGGTGAAAATGCTGGGTAAGTGCGAAATTTCTATTACTTCAGAAATTCAGTTATGGCAAAATTTTCAAAAAAAAGACAATATTTTTTCAGTTTTTCCTTCTTGAGATTTGAAACCTTTGTATAAACACAACCCTATCCGTTCACACATCAATAAACCTTACATACCTTTTATCCATTATATATTGATAGATGTTGCGGGAAAAGTAAAGGTTAAGCGGTGGACGTGATCCAAATATATCTTCTTGCGATTGATTCGTATCCGGTTCGAAGGACCATGTACAAATCCGAGAGTGGATTCTGTAATGGACTGTATATCTTTAAGTGTTTGACTCCCAGAAAAGTATTTCCAAATAGTAGATCCGTATTCAAATAGAAATAGAAACAAAAAATGAAACAAAGGTACAGGTTCAGTTTGATGTGTTTGAACAGTTTTATTAGAGATTACTCCTTACCGCCTCCTGTCAATGATGCTGCACAAGTGAGTTCTATGAGGCTAAGTCAGCATAAAGCTGGGTTCATAATAGTTAATTTCAGCTATTAGGTGAAAGTTGGAGTGAGACAAATAGGCTTATAGTACTAAATGAAAGCTTTTATCTGCGCTGCAGGCTAAAGCAATGAGTTGCCATATTCTAGCATTAATCATACAAATATGTAGGGGAAATTCAATACAGTATAATAATTCATTTGACTTCATTTAAATTCATTTAAGATAATAATGGTGTTGAACTGGTTTCAACAGCCTCGTAGAGCAAAACTAAGGTTAATTCGTGATCACTTCTAGAAATTGGAAATTTTGATGAAAATCGCCCCTAATATGAATTTTTCACTTGCAAAAAATGGCCATATCTCCTTAACTAAGCCTCGTAGAGCTAAACTAAGGTTAATTCGTGATCACTTCTAAAAATTTGAAATTTTTATGAAAATCGGCATAAATATGAATTTTTCACTTGCAAAATTTAAAATGGCCATATCTCCTTAATTACGCCTCGTAGAGCAAAACTAAGGTTAATTCGTGATCACTTCGAAAAATTTTGAAATTTTAATGAAAATCGGCCAGATTATGAATTTTTCACTTGCAAAACTAAAAATGGCAATATCTCCTTAACTAAGCCTCGTGGAGAAAAACTAAGGTTAATTCGTGATCGCTTCTAAAAGTTTAAAATTTTGATGAAAATCGGCCCTAATATGAATTTTTCACTTGCAAAACTTAAAATGGCCACATCTCCTTAACTAAGCCTCGTAGAGCAAAACTAAGGTTAATTCGTGATCAATTCTAAAAATTTGAAATTTTGATGAAAATCGGCATAAATATGAATTTTTCACTAGCAAAACTTAAAATGGCCATATCTCCTTAACTAAGCCTCGTAGAGCAAAACTAAGGCTTATTCGTGATCACTTCTAAAAATTTGAAATTTTGATGAAAATCAGCCAAAATATAAATTTTCACTAGCAAAACTTAAAATGGCCATATCTCCTTAGCAAAGCCTCGTAGAGCAAAATTAAGGTTAATTCGTGATCACTTCTAAAAATTTTAAATTTTGATGAAAATCGGCCCTAATATGAATTATTTACTATCAAAACTTAAAATGGCCATAACTCCTTAACTAAGCCTCGTAGAGCAAAACTAATGTTAATTCGTGATCACTTCTAAAAATTTGAAATTTTGATGAAAATCAGTCCAAATATGAATTTTTCACTTGAAAATCTTAAAATGGCCATATCTCCTTAACTTAGCCTCGTAGAGCAAAACTAAGGTTAATTCGTGATCACTTCTAAAAATTGGAAATTTTGATGAAAATCGGCCCTAATATGAATTTTTGACTTGCAAAACTTAAAATGGCCATATCTCCTTAACTAAGCCTCGTAGACCAAAACTAGGGTTAATTCGTGATCATTTCTAAAAATTTGAAATTTTGGTGAAAATCGGCCCTAATATGAATTTTTCACTTGCAAATCTTAAAATGGCCATATCTCCTTAACTAAGCCTCGTAGAGCAAAACTAAGGTTAATTCGTGATCACTTCAAAAAATTTGAAATTTTGATGAAAATCGGCTTAAATATGAATTTTTCACTTGCAAAACTTAAAATGTCCATATCTTCTTAACTAAGCCTTGTAGAGCAAAACTACGGTTAATTCGTGATCACTTCTAAAAATTTGAAATTTTGATGAAAATCGGCTTAAATATGAATTTTTCACTCGCAAAACTTGAAATGGCCATCTCCCTAACTAAGCCTCGTAGACCAAAACTAAGGTTAATTCGTGATCACTTCAAAAAATTTGAAATTTTGATGAAAATCGGCTTAAATATGAATTTTTCACTCGCAAAACTTGAAATGGCCATATCTCCTTAACTAAGCCTCGTAGAGCAAAACTAAGGTTAATTCGTGATCACTTCTAAAAATTTTAAATTTTGATGAAAATCAGCCTAAATATAAATTGTTCACTTGCAAAACTTAAAATGGCCATATCTCCTTAACTAAGCCTCGTAGAGCAAAACTAAGGTTAATTCGTGATCACTTCGAAAAATTTTAAATTTTGATGAAAATCAGCCTAAATATGAATTTTTCATTTGCACAACTAAAAATGGCCATATCTCCTTATCTAAGCCTCGTAGAGCAAAACTAAGGTTAATTCGTGATTACTTCTAAAAATTTGAAATTTTGATGAAAATCGGCCTAAATATGAATTTTTCATTTGCACAACTAAAAATGGCCATATTTCCCTAACTAAGTCTCGTAGAGCAAAACTAAGGTTAATTCGTGATCACTTTTAAAAATTTGAAATTTTGATGAAAATCGGCCTAAATATGAATTTTTCATTTGCAAAACTTAAAATGTCCATATCTCTTTAATTAAGCCTCGTAGAGCATAACGAATGTTAATTCGTGATCACTTCTAAAAATGTGAAATTTTGATGAAAATCGGCATAAATATGAATTTTTCACTTGCAAAACTTAAAGTTGCCATATCTCCTTAACTAAGCCTCGTAGAGCAAAACTAAGGTTAATTCGTGATCACTTCTACAAATTGGAAATTTTGATGAAAATCGGCCTAAATATGAATTGTTCACTTACAAAACTTAAAATGGCCATATCTCCTTAACTAAGCCTCGTAGAGCAAAACTAAGGTTAATTCGTGATGACTTCTCAAATTTTTAAATTTTGATGAAAATCGGCCTAAATATGAATTTTTCATTTGCACAACTAAAAATGGCCATATTTCCCTAACTAAGTCTCGTAGAGCAAAACTAAGGTTAAATCGTGATCACTTCTAAAAATTTGAAATTTTGATGAAAATCGGCTTTAATATGAATTTTTTACTTGAAAAACTTAAAGTGGCCATATCTCCTTAACTAAGCCTCGTAGAGCAAATGATGAATTTTTCACTTGCAAAACTTAAAATGGCCATATCTCCTTAACTAAGCCTCGTAGAGCAAAACTAAGGTTAATTCGTGATCACTTCTAAAAATTTGAAATTTTGATGAAAATCAGCCTAAATATGAACTTTTCACTTGCAAAACTTAAAATGAACATATCTCTTTAATTAAGACTCGTATAGCAAAACTAAGGTTAATTTGTGATCACTTCTAAAAATTTGAAATTTTGATGAAAATCGGCATAAATATGAATTTTTCACTTGCAAAACTTAAAATGGCCATATCTCCTTAACTAAGCCTCGTAGAGCAAAACGACGGTTAATTCGTGATCATTTTCAAATATTTTAAATTTTGATAAAATCGGCCCTAATATGAATTTTTCACTTGCAAAACTTACTTTCGTAGAGCAAAACTAATGTTAATTCGTGATCACTTCTAAAAATTTGAAATTTTCATGAAAATCGGCCTTAATATGAATTTTTTACTTGCAAAACTTAAAATGGCCATATCTCCTTAACTAAGCCTCGTAGAGTAAAACTAAGGTTAATTCGTGATCACTTCTAAAAATTTGAAATTTTTATGAAAATCGGCCTAAATATGAATTTTTCACTTGCAAAACTTGAAATGGCCATATCTCCTTAACTAAGCCTCGTAGAGCAAAACTAAGGTTAATTCGTGATCACTTCGAAAAATTTGAAATTTTTATGAAAATCGGCATAAATATGAATTTTTCACTTGCAAAATTTAAAATGGCCATATCTCCTTCACTAAGCCTCGTAGAGCAAAACTAAGATTAATTCGTGATCACTTCTAAAAATTTGAAATATTGATAAAATCGGCCCTAATATGAATTTTTCACTTGCAAAACTTACTTTCGTAGAGCAAAACTAAGGTTAATTCGTAATCAATTCTAAAAATTTGAAATTTTGATGAAAATCGGGCTAAATACGAATATTTTACTTGCAAAACTTAAAATGGCCATACCTCCTTAACTAAGCCTCGTAGAGCAAAACTAAGGTTAATTCGTGATCACTTCTAGAAATTGGAAATTTTGATGAAAATCGCCCCTAATATGAATTTTTCACTTGCAAAAAATGGCCATATCTCCTTAACTAAGCCTCGTAGAGCTAAACTAAGGTTAATTCGTGATCACTTCTAAAAATTTGAAATTTTTATGAAAATCGGCATAAATATGAATTTTTCACTTGCAAAATTTAAAATGGCCATATCTCCTTAATTACGCCTCGTAGAGCAAAACTAAGGTTAATTCGTGATCACTTCGAAAAATTTTGAAATTTTAATGAAAATCGGCCAGATTATGAATTTTTCACTTGCAAAACTAAAAATGGCAATATCTCCTTAACTAAGCCTCGTGGAGAAAAACTAAGGCTAATTCGTGATCGCTTCTAAAAGTTTAAAATTTTGATGAAAATCGGCCCTAATATGAATTTTTCACTTGCAAAACTTAAAATGGCCACATCTCCTTAACTAAGCCTCGTAGAGCAAAACTAAGGTTAATTCGTGATCAATTCTAAAAATTTGAAATTTTGATGAAAATCGGCATAAATATGAATTTTTCACTAGCAAAACTTAAAATGGCCATATCTCCTTAACTAAGCCTCGTAGAGCAAAACTAAGGCTTATTCGTGATCACTTCTAAAAATTTGAAATTTTGATGAAAATCAGCCAAAATATAAATTTTCACTAGCAAAACTTAAAATGGCCATATCTCCTTAGCAAAGCCTCGTAGAGCAAAATTAAGGTTAATTCGTGATCACTTCTAAAAATTTTAAATTTTGATGAAAATCGGCCCTAATATGAATTATTTACTATCAAAACTTAAAATGGCCATAACTCCTTAACTAAGCCTCGTAGAGCAAAACTAATGTTAATTCGTGATCACTTCTAAAAATTTGAAATTTTCATGAAAATCGGCCTTAATATGAATTTTTTACTTGCAAAACTTAAAATGGCCATATCTCCTTAACTAAGCCTCGTAGAGTAAAACTAAGGTTAATTCGTGATCACTTCTAAAAATTTGAAATTTTGATGAAAATCGGCCTAAATATGAATTTTTCACTTGCAAAACTTAAAATGGCCATATCTCCTTAACTAAGCCTCGTAGACCAAAACTAGGGTTAATTCGTGATCACTTCTAAAAATTTGAAATTTTGATGAAAATCGGCTTTAATATGAATTTTTTACTTGAAAAACTTAAAGTGGCCATATCTCCTTAACTAAGCCTCGTAGAGCAAAACTAAGGTTAATTCGTCATCACTTCTAAAAATTTTAAATTTTGATGAAAATCGGCTTAAATATGAATTTTTCACTTGCAAAACGTAAAATGGCCATATCCTCTTAACTAAGCCTCGTAGAGCAAAACTAAGGTTAATTCGTGATCACTTCTAAAAATTTGAAATTTTGATGAAAATCGGCCTAAATATGAATTTTTCACTTGCTAAACTTGAAATGGCCATATCTCCTTAACTTAGCCTCGTAGAGCAAAAGTAACGTTAATCCGTGATCACTTCTAAAAATTTGAAATTTTGATGAAAATCGGCCCTAATATGAATTTTTCACTTGCAAAACTTAAAATGGCCACATCTCCTTAACTAAGCCTCGTAGAGCAAAACTAAGGTTAATTCGTGATTACTTCTAAAAATTTGAAATTTTGGTGAAAATCGGCCTAAATATGAATTTTTCACTTGCTAAACTTGAAATGGCCATATCTCCTTAACTAAGCCTCGTGATCACTTCTAGAAATTGGAAATTTTGATGAAAATCGGTCTAAATATGAATTTTTCCCTAGCAAAACTTAAAATGGCCATATCTCCTTGTAGAGCAAAACTAAGGCTAATTCGTGATCACTTCCAAGAATTCAAAAATGTTATGAAAGTCGACGAATTGAATAAACTAAGCTTTATTCGCCAATCAAGCTTAAGTTTTTATTTGATCTGAGTATATCATCAACATATATGAAGGTTTCTCCCGGGTTAACTTGTATTTGTTACAAAATATTTCCATTCTATAATTTATGCCCGGTAATTTTTAATAAAATTTTTTGTTATAGTTACGTTCATTGCTTCCCCATAAATCATTGAAATTATTGTTTAACGCAAAACATATCTGAGATAAGATTTTTAAACCGATACATGAACTAACCAAAAATGCCATGTACCAAACAACCCACTGGAGGCATTCAATTCGTTTTAACACTCCTTGGCCCTATAGTGAAAATCATCGTAGCCGCTCATTCAATTGGCCTCAATCAGTTGTGAATGAAATTAATTATAATTGCTTCAAAAGAGAATGGAAACAATTTCATATAAATTATAATCTTCCATATTCCTTGTTTCCTATGCCCCACAGACGATTGAGCTCACTGCCATATTGTGTGGGTGGGTGGGTAGCAAAAATCCAGAAAAAAATCCAGAAAATCCAAAAAAAAATCCAGAAAGGTAGAAAGAGCTGCCTACAGTGTTTGGCCTACAATCAATGCTTAATTTTTCAATTAAATTCATATAAAATGGTTTTCGATTGCTCTTTCAGCCAGACTCGCATATTTTTGTAAATATTTCGTTTTTTTTTTTTGGTCTACTCCATTCATGCTTTACAAACGAATTATTGATTGTTGGCAAAAATGCTTTCAGTCAAGTACCAACATATTTAACAAAAAGTTCGAGTATATACTTTGATTACCCTTTAAAGTCGATCTACTTGTGTGTGTTATTGAGGGTATCATATGCACTGGAACATAATAAAGAGTACTTAAGGGAAAGTTCTCTTAAGTATCAGGAAAAGGTGGACATTAATTGAAAAAAAAAACAATTATGAAAATAAAGTACCCCTCTGGGATCAAAATGAGTTTCAGATGATCAATTTCAAACAACATTAAAGGAGAATCATGCATTATTTTGTATAAAACGTAAATTTCATAGACATTGGGTAATAAATGCGCTTTTTGAGTACCCAAGACCGTAAATCGTCAGATTGGTTAATATAGGTAACAGAGTCCTCGTATTCGGTCCTAACTGTTTCTAATTTCATTTATGGTGTGGGTTATACACAATTGGCTCATATTGTGGATACGTGATATGATTTTGGAGTTTAGGTAAGGCGGAGAGTAATACACCTTGTCGGAGTCGCACTCTACGAGTATGATTTGAGAATGTGTCTAAAAATTCCAATCCCTGTTGTGGGTATAAAATGTATATTGCCTATGAGGTTCAAGTAGCATCGGCCGGACTTAGAAACAACAAGGCAGGAGGAGCCGATGGATTGGCTGCTGTACTATGTAGTACCTTAAGCGAAATGTTGATAAGGCGTATGCATCAGCTCTTCTGCGCAAAACTGGCCAGAAGAACGCATACCTGTTGATTGGGACCTCAGCTTACAAGTGCTGAGGTCGCACAGGCCAAATTTGTTTATCCTCCATATAACCTTATTTAAGGAAATTTGATCCTCTAAAATAGATTTCCAAGCGCCTCGAACTACTGCACACCTACTTTATGCTCTGACACCCAGTTTCGAGATGTCCTTCTCCACTCTATCGGAGTTTGGGTCCGCTTTTGCGTCCTCTATTATGGTCGCCTTCGAAAGACTTCTTTGCTGGAGCTTCTTCATCCATTTTGACAACATGACCTAGCCAACGCAAGCGTTGTATTATGATGCGGTTGAACATGCTATCATAGTCATACAGCTCGTGGTTCATACTACTCCTATATTCTCCATTCACGCAAACTGGTCCATGTATTTTACGATGGATTTTTCTCTCAAAGACTCCAAGTACTACCTCATATGCTTTCGTAAGTACCCATGTTCCGATTTGTGTGGTATTCATTTCTGTCACAAGAAGCTTAGCAGCGAGCTACCGGATGCGTCCACACGTTGCGGATAGTGGAATGCTCCATCCGGAGTAGCTGTAACTGCAGTCGCGGACAATCAGCGGTAACGAGTGGAGAGTCTCAGTGAGTGGTCTGGTGGCACCGGCTCTTGCACAAATACTGAGTGCCTTTAAATAACCAATGGCCATCCTGTTCCCGCTGCGATCGGCCTTTGGACCAGAACGAACTTGCTCACTTACAGAAGCTTGACGAGGATCGCCACCTCCACATGAAAATGTGGTAAAATCAACAACAACACTTTAATGTCTTGCAGAGGTTCTTTCCTATTTTAACTAAGGAGCGTGTATCAGCAAGCGTCATGCTGTCGTATCAGTTTTGCAGGGATACCAAACTCGGACTTGACCTGAACGTATAGGGCTATCGAAGACGGCATTGTAGTCAACGTCAATAGTCAATTTGGTAGAAGTTGAATTCTCTTTTTCGGGCCTGGCGTACTAATTTTTCACTTAGTACGCAGTACTTATTAATCTGTAGTTGGCATATACCATCTTGTCCCCTTTCCTGTGTAGTGTACGGGACATAGTATGTTGAGGTTCCAATCAACAGGTATGCGTTCTTCTAGCCAGATTGCGTGGACGAGATGACGAGATGATGCCTTATCAGCGGGTTGCCTCCGGTCTTAAATAGTTCACAGGGTAATCTATCGGCACCTGCTGCCTTGTTGTTCTTCAGTCGGCTTACAGCTACTTCGACTTCATTCTGACTAGGAGGTAAACATTCTATACCATTATCAAGGATTGGTTCTGTGGTAACCTCTTCGCCGCCAACGTCGGAAAGTAGCAGCTGGGTAAAATGTATTTTGCATATCCTCAGCACACTATCTGTATCAGTTACCAGATTTTCTTCGTTGTCTCAACAGAAGGATGTTCCTGCACCAAAGCCATCGGTTTGCTGCTTGATTCTTCTGGTAGCATTTTCAGACTTCACTCTCCTCCTGTACATCTCAATTCGCTCACACTTACATCTTTCCATTCCATTTTTATACCCACCACAGGATAGGGGGTATATTCATTTAGTCATTTTCTTTGCAACACATCGAAATATCCATTTTCGACCCTTTAAAGTATTCATAATTCGGATCGTCATAAAATTCTAAGATGACCATGTCCGTGTGACTGTCCGTCCGGCTGTTGTACTCATTCTACAGTCTTCATAAAATGAGGCATTGAGCTGAAATTTGGCAAAGATCTGCCGATTTAGGGTCTGAAAACCATAAACGATACATTTACTACCCGATTTCGCTTAAATTTTAATCTGTGAGTTTTTCTAGCCTCCCGACGTTAGAACCAAGTATGTTTCTGATCGGACTAAATTTAGATATGGCTGCCATAAAGACAGGTCTGCCGATTTATGGTCTGAAGGCCATAAAGCTGCATTTTTTACCCGATTTCGCTGAAATTTGAATCAGTGAGTGGTTTTAGGCGTTCCGACATCAGACCTGAATATGGTTCAGATCGTTCTATATATTTAGATTCAGCTGCCATATAAACCGATTTGCCGATTTAGGGTCTTAAGCCCATAAAAGCCGCAATTATTATCCGATTTCCGATAAATCGGACTATATCTTGATGTAGCCCCCATATAGACCGATCCGCCGATTTAGGGTTTTAGACCCATAAAAGCCACATTTATTATCCGATTTTGCTGAAATTTGGGACAGTGAATTGTGTTAGGCCCTTCGACATCCCTCATCAATTTGGATCAGATCGGTTCAGATTTCGATATAGCTGCCATATAGACCGATCTGCCGAGTTAGGGTCTTAGGCCCATAAAAGCCACATTTATTATCCGATTTTGCTGAAAAATGCGACAGTGAATTGTGTTAGGCCCTTCGATATTCTTCTAGCTGCTTTGGGGCATTTTTCACCGGATTTTGACGAAAGGTGGTTTACATATATATCAGAGGTGGTGGGTATCCAAAGTTCGGCCCAGCCGAACTTAACGCCTTTTTACTTGTTTAAAATTAGAACAACAATTTTTTCAATCATCGATCTGCCTTATGACTTCTTGAGATCCTAAAAGAGTCAATCATTATCCGATTTGATATCTTCAAACTAATTCATATATAAATATGTGTTGGAAATGTGTATGTTAATATTCGTAAACTTCTTTGCAGAATCCATGGGCACATAATGGTCATCCTCTGCCGAACTTGGTAAGTTTTTTCCTGCATTACCTAGCATCAACTTTGGCCCATATCAATGAAATTACCTTAAAAAACATTATTCACATTTGGCCATAAAAACATTTTGCAAACCCTTAAATGCACATTTAAATATTTGCCTGTGTCAATGGCTTGCGTCAAGTAACTTCCGTTCGAGTGGACTATGTGGATATTTTTATTAAGTAGCTGTTTGATCTGTTATTTACTGTTCTGGCGTTTTTTATTCAGCAATTTGATGACAATGTTTGGTTACCGCATTTCCCCGGGGTGTCCACAGATATTAACATTAAAGTGCCCATTTGTAATTCAATGATGGGGCCAGATGTTTGCGATAAGCAAACTTTCCCATAAAAACACTGATGTATTGTAAAAGGTGGCAATCAATGCATCATTGATTTTTAATTTAATGAAAAAACGAACAAAAAATAAAGGAAAAATTGTTTCCAGGTATAGAAATATTGCTCGAGGATATATCCCTTTGATCTTACTACGGTTAAAAGTCAGCAGCATGGTTCATTGTATAACCCAAATAAACCTATCGGGATGTTGGAAATCTAACATTAGAGGGTCAACACTTATATGAAGAACTTGTTTGAGTACCTAATGGTTAAGAGAGCCTCTGAAGTTCAAGATTAAGGTTAACTTCGTCACAACAGCAGGATTATTAACAAGCATCTAAGGAAAGGCAAATGTCGAACGACACCCATTAGGTTAGGTTGAAAAGAGGGTGCAGAAATTAATCCGCCCCATGCCACTATGCACATACACCTAAGCACCTAAGCCAGTAATCGGCTTGTTGTGCGCTCTAAAAACTATAAAGTAACCTCTAAAAAAAAATTTTAAGTTAGGAATTCCATGCTACTTACAAAATCCTTAATTGTTTTCAATACCACTCTCCTAAGTGGTTCATGTCTGATATTGTGTCTCCTCCTAAGTATCGGTATCTGTTGGACGCGAAAGCCGGGCAATGACAAAGGAAATGCTCCAACGTCTCATCATCTTCCCCGCATGCCCTGCACATGCTATCACTTGCCGCACCGATTTTACATAAGTGACCTCGTAGTCCTATGTGTCCCGTTATGATACCAATAGCTATACTGACCTCCTTCTTGCTTCCTTTCCCACGATCTGGATCCCCCATAGGATTTTCGCCGTTCTACCGACCGTTTCGCTGTTCCGCAATGTTGCATGCGCATTCGTCGCCCACTCCCTCAACTCGGACTGCATCGATCCGAAATGCTTCGGGTTAACCAAGTTTATTGACGGCAGTCCTCTGGCCTTCACCGCCAAATCGTCTGCCCTTTCATTTCCCCTCACTCCGTTATGGCCCGGCACCCAAACGATACGGATTTTCCCATCCTCCGAAAAGGCGTTAATCTCCTTCTTACACTGCAAGTCTGTGAGTGAGCTTACCGTCCTGCTTGTTATTGCCCTTATGGCAATTTAATTGTCGGTAAAGATGTTCACACTTGACGTCCTCGCGTTAGCACCTCACCACTTCACGCATTCCGTGATCGCCCGGATCGCCGCCTGCAGGACCGTATTATGGTCAGGCAGTCTAAAACAGATACCTGGGTTCCCAATATAAACACCCAGAGTCACTTTATCCTCTAGCTTTGATCCATCCGTGTAACATGATCTTCCAGATGGCAATACTAGGGTTCCGTCAATCCAAGACTGTGCCGATGGCAGCAGTGCCTCGCACGCGACTTCAAGGTTTATCTCAGGTATCCGATCGCAAACCTCTTCCCTTCCTTCCAGGTTTCCTATCGTCGCCTCTACTATACAGCGATGGTATTAGCTGCTCGTATCCTCAATCCATTCTCCCATCGCCTTAAGTCTTATAGCCGTAGTGGCTGCCTCACACTTCATCTGTGTGTAATCTGTCTGTCAAATAGTCGTCGTTGACAAATTTTTTCACAGCTAGTGACTCTGTAATAGCATTCTTTATTCTGTCAGTTATCAGCTGTTAATTTTAGCTTGCTTTAAAAAAAAGTGTAAAAAAAAGTAAATTTGATTAAAGTTCATTCTAAGATTTATTAAAAATACTTTTACTTTCTTTTATAAAATCCGCAATTACTTTTTGGGCAACCCATAGATAGAATAGAATAGTCTCCAGTGCCCTAATGGGCGAGGTCCTCATCGCTCCGCCTATGCCAAGACAACATGTTCTCTGAACCTGTTGTATGGTCCATATGTTGCACTTTTTCTCCATAGCAGTCCACCAACTGCTGAGGCGTAAGTAAGTATTTGTCTAATCACGCTCTGTAGAGCCAGTGAACTATCCTAGGATTCAGGCCCCATTTCGAGCCTACGGCCCGTCTACATAGTGCCCAACATCTGTGAGCCTTCCCGGTACGCTCCTGAATGTGACAGTTCCAATTCAGTTTCCTGTCCAAGATCACTCCGAAGTATTTGACCTTGTCAGATATCGAAATCGTTTCGTGGAGGAAACGTGGTGCGTTTAATTGGCCCATCTTCGTCTTTCTCGTGAGCAGGCATATTTCAGTCTTCTTTGGGTTAATAGTGAGACCTCTGCGTCTAGCCAAGTCATATGCCATATGCAAGACCCTTTCGGCCCCTCTGCATAGCTCGTGCGGTTCCTTACCCCTTAGAAGTATTATAACATCGACTGCGTAGCAGATGGGATCAAATCCCTCCTCAGTCAGCATCCGTAATAGGTCATTTATGGTGGTCACCCATAGGAGTGGCTATAAAAGGGTCCACCCGGTCCTTAGAGATCTGTTCTAAGGATTGGATCAGTGTGTCGCTCCGCACATTGTTAAAAGCCCCCTCGATGTCATTGCATACCGCCATTGGGTACGTTTTGGCATCGAAGGATTCTTCTATTTTATGCACAACCTTGTGCAGGTTAGTCTCCATCGACCTTCCCTTGACATAAACATACGTCATTATTCCAAGATTTCGGTATCTCCGTGAGTCCCTTCGTATCCTGTGGAAAATGAGTTTCCATCAAAGGCCTCAACATGTCCTCCGTTGTCTCTTTTGTCATTCCCATGTCGTCTACTAACGTTTCAATTTGAACATGAGATTTTGAGAGAAACTTTCTTATCTTGGCGGCGCCATTTACGCTATCGACCTGTTTTCAGAAAAGCTTACAGGAGGCACGTTTTGCGGTTCTGGTAATCTTATTGTATAGCTTGAGCCCTGTGTAATACACATCCCAATATACTTGCGCTTTTTTACGACGTGCTCTGTTATAAAGTCTGCGGACCTCTTTCCCAATGTTGAGAACCTCCCCGGTCATCCAGGGTGTTTCTTGGGCTGATTACCTTTCCCGAAGAGGACAACTATCTTCAAAGGACCCCACTAGTGCAGTCGTAATCCATTGTCGTCAATGTCTTCTATGCTTGGACAATCTAAATTATCGTGCCCAAGTCTTCTTCTGAGTAGCCTTCCGAATTTTGTGCAGTTGGTCTTCAACTTATTCCGGAAGCTTATCGGATTCGGCGCTGGGCGTGCTATTTTAAACCTTATATAGCGATGGTTAGAGAAAGAGTGTTCGCTGGAGACCCTCCAATCCAGAACCTCATCGATTAGATTTTCCGAACCTATCGTCACATCTAATACCTCCTCCCCAATCCTTTTAACAAAGGTAGGGGTGTTAAGTGTTATTAGGTCGTTAGTATTCAAGAACTCTGCCAGGTCTTGGCCTTGCTTATTAGTGTTGGTACTACCCTACGAAATGTGGTGAGAGTTCGCATCGCACCCTATTAGTAACTCGTTTTCTGAGTCTGAACATCTTTACCGACAGTAAAATTGCCATAAGGGCAATAACAACCAGGACGGTAAGGTCACGTACAGTCTTTCAGTGTATGAAGGAGATTAACGCCTTCTCTGAGAATGGGAAAATCCGCATCGTTCGGGTGCCGGGCCCTAACGGAGTAAGGAGAAATGAAAGGGCAGACGATTTGGCGGTGAATGCCAGAGGATTGCCGTCAATAAACTTGGTTAACCCGAAGCCTTTCGGGTCGACGCAGTCCGAGTTAAAGGAGTGGGCGACGAATGCGCATGCAACATTGTGGAACGGATGTGGATGGCGAAAATCCTATGGGGGGATCCAGATGGTGAGAAGACGAGGCTATTACTGAAAGGAAGCAAGAAGGAGATCAGTACAGCTATTGGTATCATAATGGGGACATATAGGACTACCAGCTCACTTATGTAAAATCGGTGCGGCAAGTGATATCATATGTAGGGCATGCGGGGAAGATGATGAGACGTTGTAGCATTTCCTTTGTCATTGTCCGGCTTTCGAGTCCAACAGATACCAGTACTTAGGTAGAGACACAATATCAGACATGAACCAACTTAGGGGAGTGGCATTGAAAACAATTAAGGATTTTGTAAGTAGCACGGAATTCCTAACTTTAAAATTTTCTTTTTAGAGGTTAGTTTGTAGTTTTTAGGGCGCACAACAAGCCGATTGCTGGCTTAGGTGTATGTCCATAGTGGCATGGGGCGAATTAATATCTACACCGACTTTTCAACCTAATCTAACCTAACCTAACCTCGTTACCTGTCTTTTTTGTTTTCCTCACCAGCCATTGCAGCTCGAAAGGCAGATAAAGTGATACTAGGTATGCTCCACCATCGCCCTGTCTCACCACTGTTGCATCCGACGTTGGCAACTCTGGATAAAATATTGGGTTGCCTAAAAAGTCATTGCGGATTTTTTAAAAGAAAGTAAATGCATTTTTAATAAAACTTAGAATGAACTTTAATCAAATATATAATTGCCATTTTGTTTGATAACCTTTTGCCATCTTCCTGGCAAATTTAGTATTCCACGCTCATAGAACTTCTGGCCTTTATCTGCAAAAAACTAAACCAAGTGCGATTTTATAGCCTCATCATTGCCGAAAGTTTTACCATTCAAGGAGTTCTGCAAAGATCGCAATAAATGGTAGTCTGATGGTGCAAGGTCAGGGCTATATCAGGTGGATGCATCAAAAGTTCCCAGCCAAGCTCACTCAGTTTTTTGCGAGTGACCAAAGATGTGTGCGGTCTAGCGTTGTCCTGGTGGAATATGACACCTTTACGATTGACCAATTCTGGTCGCTTCTCCTTGATGGCTGTATTCAATTTGTCCAATTGTTGACAGTAAACATCCGAATTAATCGTTTGGTTCCTTGGAAGCAGCTCCAAATATACCACACCCTTCCAATCCCACCAAACAGACAGCATATCCAGCTTCTTTTGGTGGATATCAGCCTATGAAGTGGTTTGAGCTGGTTCACCATGCTTGGACCATGATCGTTTTCGACTAACGTTGTTGTAAAAAATCCATTTTTCATCTCCAGTTATGATTCGTTTTAAAAACGGTTCGAATTCATTGCGTTTAAGGTGCATATCACAAGCGTTGATTCGGTTTGTTAAATGAATTTCTTTCAATACATGTGGTACCCAAATTTCAAGCTTTTGTCACCAGTCCAAGACTTTTTTATGTGATAATGAACGGTTGATTTTGTTATATTTAACTTCTCTCCTATCTCACGCTCAGTTACATGACGATCCAATTTGAATAATGCTTTGATTTGGTCATCATAAACTTCATTTGGCCGATCTGAACGTAGCTCATCTTTAAGTGAAAAATCTCCAGAACGGAATTTGCGAAACCAATTTTGACACTGTCTTCCTTTTAAGGCTTCATCACCAAACACATGTCGTAACTTTTTAGCAACCTGTTCCGCGTTTTTATACCCTCCACAATAAGATGGGGGGTATACTAATTTCGTCATTCTGTTAGTAACTACTCGAAATATTCGTCTGAGACCCCATAAAGTATATATATTCTTGATCGTCGTGACATTTTATGTCGATCTAGCCATGTCCGTCTGTCCGTCCGTCTGTCCGTCCGTCTGTCCGTCCGTCTGTCCGTCCGTCTGTCTGTCGAAAGCACGCTAACTTCCGAAGGAGTAAAGCTAGCTTGAAATTTTGCACAAAATACTTCTTATTAGTGTAGGTCGGTTGGTATTGTAAATGGGCCATATCGGTCCATGTTTTGATATAGCTGCCATATAAACCGATCTTGGGTGTTGATTTCTTGAGCCTCTAGAGTGCGCAATTCTTATCCGATTGAAATGAAATTTTGCACGACGTGTTTTATTATGATATCCAACAACTGTGCCAAGTATGGTTCAAATCGGTCCATAACCTAATATAGCTGCCATATGAACCGATCTTGGATCTTGACTTCTTGAGCCTCTAGAGGGCGCAATTCTTTTCCGATTGGAATGGAATTTCGCACGACGTGTTTTGTTATGATACCCAACAACTGTGCCAAGTATGGTTCAAATCGGTCCATAAGTTGATATAGCTGCCATATAAACCGATCTTGGGTCTTGACTTCTTGAGCCTCTAGAGGGCACAATTCTTATCCGATTTGAATGAATTTTTGTACGAAGTATTTCGTTATGATATCCAACAACTGTGCCAAGTATGGTTGAAATCGGTCCATAACCTGATATAGCTGTCATATAAACAGATCTGGGGATTTGACTTCTTGAGCTTCTAGAGGGCGCAATTCCTATTCGATTTGGCTGAAATTTTGCATGACGTGTTTTTTATTCTTACTTTCAACAACTGTGTCAAATAAAGTTCAAATAGGTTCATAACCTGATATAGCTGCCATATAAACCGATCTTAGGTCTTGACTTCTTGAGCCTCTAGAGTGCGCAATTATTATCCGATTTGCCTGAAATTTTGTACGACGGATTTCTCATTACCATCAACATGCGTGTTTATTATGGTTTGAATCGGTTCATAGCCCGATACAGCTTTCATATAAATCGATCTCTCTATTGTACTTCTTGAGCCCCCAAAGGGCGCAATTCTTTTTCGAATTGGCTGAAATGGCTGAAATTTTATACAGGACCATATCTTGATATCGCTCTAATAGCAGAGCAAATCTTTTCTTATATCCTTTTTTGCCTAAGAAGAGATGCCGGGAGATGAACTCGACAAATGCGATCCATGGTGTATAGGGTATGTAAGATTCGGCCCGGCCGAACTTAGCACGCTTTTACTTGTTATGACAAATAACGCAGGTCCTCGGCCGAATACCAATGTTAGCATAGAATAATTGATAGTTGATATGATCCAGTTCAGAAACTTTGTTCCGGGTCGTCCATATCTCCTGAATTAGGGCAATATGAATGAATCTTGCCCTTGCTGTTTTTCTCCATCAGAGCGTGTGTAGCAGACTCGCTCCGGGGGAGGTTTATCTGGATTACCTCAATCATAGATCCTCCAGAAAATGGACATCTTGGGAGTAGGTGATGATCTCCTCGTCTGCTCCCTGTTCTTTAGACTGCATTGACTTTCCGGTCACTGCACTGCCTGATGTCATCGTTTTAGTTTCTTTGCTTAGCCTAGTCTTCCGACTTTTTATAAAGTCGGTAATGGTTCCATCGTTGGGTTCCTGTTCGTTAAGCTGCATTGGGTTTCCATTTCCCGAACTGCCTGATGTTCGAAAGCGACGACAGCCATTAAGTAGTAATATAGACTTACAAACTACACTTTAAGTATAAATTGGATCTCATTGTTCACAATCTCACACAGGGCACCAGATTAAATGTTATATGCACAAATGCAGTATATTTTAATACCTTGTACCACAATGCTATGGTGGCGTTGGCTTTTAAAAACTTTGTTGAGTGCTCTGTTTATATAATTTTCACGGGCTCTAGGGAGGAACTCATTTTTCATCTACTCTATTGTTTACAATTTTAGTTACTGGGTAAATTTTCCATTCTATTATGTGTTATACCATTTAAGGGGATAATTGCTAAGGGACCACCACATGAAAAATAGCAATCAAAATTGATTACACAGCACTGTTTCTTCCGGCAGCATTTTTTGAAAAACAAAAAATAGAAAGTAACAACATTTTAAAATAAAATAACCAATAGCCGAAAGAAATTAAAATATTCATCAAAACACTAGATGTGTCTATTGAATGTGTATGTCAACACAATGTATAGCATACATGTTGTTATATTGGGTTGCCCAAAAAGTAATTGCGGATTTTTTAAAAGAAAGTAAATGCATTTTTAATAAAACTAGGATGAACTTTAATCAAATATTTTTACACTTTTTTTCTAAAGCAAGCTAAAAGTAACAGCTGATAACTGACAGAAGAAAGAATGCAATTACTGAGTCACAAGCTGTGAAAAAATTTGTCAACGCCGACTATATGAAAAATCCGCAATTACTTTTTGGGCAACCCAATAGAACCACATTAACAATCATATGGTATTATCATAAATGAGTAAAGTTGAAAGCACTAAAATTTTTATTACTATTGATGATTGACATCAATATCATTATTATTCTTATGTTCATAATGTACCTACACACTTATGTATGTAAATATTTTAATACCACGGAACAAAATCCACTTGTAAGAGACCATAATTGAATAGAAATTGAAGAACCAATTGTGTGTGTGAGTGAAAATGTTATCGCATTGGTATTTTTTATATCCTCCGCCATAGGATAGGGGGTATATTCATTTAGTCATTCCGTTGGCAACACATCGAAATATCTATTTCCGACCAAACAAAGTATATATTGGGTTGCCCAAAAAGTAATTGCGGATTTTTCATATAGTCGGCGTTGACAAAATTTTTCACAGCTTGTGACTCTGAAATTGCATTCTTTCTTCTGTCAGTTATCATTACTTCCATTTACTTTCTTTTAAAAAATCCGCAATTACTTTTTGGGCAATCCAATATATATATTTCTAATTGTTCTGTGATTTTATTGTTGACCTTTGGAATTTTATAACTTTTTTTTTCTTGGTTTGGCTCGAGGTCATCGAACAATTTACAAAAATTTAATTGTTTTATTTGCAATTTTTACCAATATTTCGACCACCGCCGGTGATCTTCATCAGGGTTTGAACTATAAATTTAACAAACAAGTACATTTGAAAACAAGTAAAAGTTCGGCCGGGCCGAATCTTATATACCCTCCACCATGGATCGCATTTGTCGAGTTCTTTTCCCGGCATCTCTTCTTAGGCAAAAAAAAGGCTATAAGAAAAGATTTGCTCTGCTATTAGAGCGATACTAAGATATGGTTTGGTTTGGACCACAATTAAATTATATTTATGTTGGAGACCTGTGTAAAATGTCAGCCACTTTGAATAAGAATTGCGCTCTTTGTGGCTTCTGTGCTGTATCAGGCTATAGACCGATTCAGACCATAATAAACACGTATGTTAATGGTCATGAGAGAATCCGTCGTACAAAATTTCAGGCAAATCGGATAATAATTGTGACCTCTAGAGGCTCAAGAAGTCAAGAGGCCAGATCGGTTTATATGGCAGCTATATCAGGTTATGAACCGACTTGAACTTTATTTGACATAGTTGTTGAAAGTAACAATAAAAAACGTCTTGCGAAATTTCAGCCAAATCGGATAGGAATTGCGCCCTTTAGAAGCTCAAGAAGACAAGTCCCCAGATCTGTTTATATGACAGCTATATCAGGTTATGAACCGATTTGAACCATATTTGGCACAGTTGTTGGATATCATAACAAAATACTACGTGCCAAAATTCATCCAAATTGGATAAGAATTGCGCCCTCTAGAAGCTCAAGAAGTCAAGACCCAAGATCGGTTAATATGACAGCTATATAAGGTTATGGACCGATTTGAACCATACTTGGCACAGTTGTTGGATATCATAACAAAACACGTCGTGCAAAATGTCATTCCAATCGGGTAAGAATTGCGCACTCTAGAGGCTCAAGAAGTCAAGACCCCAGATCGGTTTATATGGCAGCTATATCAGGTTATTAACCGATTTGAACCATAACTGGCACAGTTGTTGGATATAATAACGAAACACGCCGTGCAAAATTTCATTCCAATCGGATAAGAATTGCGCACTCTAGAGGCTCAAGAAGTCAAGACCCAAGATCGTTTTATATGGCAGCTATATCAAAACATGGACCGATATGGTCCATTTACAATACCAACCGACCTACACTAATAAGAAGTATTTGTGCAAAATTTCAAGCGGCTAGCTTTACTCCTTCGGAAGTTAGCGTGCTTTCGACAGACTCCACCATAAGACCCATCTTATGGTGGAGGGTATAATAATTACATTTTGAAACAAAACAATCGAATTTTCCTTTACAGTGCACCACTTTGACTAAAGCTCTCTCAGTTTTGTCTGTGTTTTTGTACCCAATTCATGTAAATCTGTGCACAATTGTCTGTCCCAAAAGGAAAAGAGATAGACCCATTGATAAGTATGCCGATCGACTCAGAATCCCTTTCTGATTCGATTTGGCTATGTCCGTCTGTCTGTCCATGTTAATTTGTGTACAAACTACAGGTCGCAATTTTCATCCGATCGTCTTCAAATTTGGTATGGGCATGTTTTTCGGCCTAGAGACGAAGCCTATTGAAATTGGAAAAAATCGGTCCAGATTTGGATATAGCTTCCATATATATGTTCGTCCGATTTTCAGTAATAATGCAATAAAATAGTCATTTGTTAATCGATTCTGTCAAAATTTAGCAAGAAAGATTTTTTTGTGACTCTCGATATTACTGGTAAATTTTGTAGAAATCGTTTCAGATTTGGATATAGCTCCCATATATATGTTCGTTCGATTTCCAGTAATACAGCAATAAAATGGTCATTTGTTGACCGATTCTTTTGAAATTTGGTAGGAAGGATTTTCTCATGACTCTCGATATTATTGGTGAATTTTATAGAAACCTGAACAGATTTAGGTAAAGCTCACATATATATATATAATAATGTGAGCAATACCAACCGACCTACACTAATAAAAAGTATATGTGCAAAATTTCAAGCGGCTAGCTTTACTTCTTCGAAAGTTAGCGTGCTTCCGACAGACAAACGGACGGACATGGCTAGATCGACTTTGAATGACATGACGATCAAGAATATATATAAAGGGTGATTTTTTTGAGGTTAGGATTTTCATGCATTAGTATTTGACAGATCACGTGGGATTTCAGACATGGTGTCAAAGAGAAAGATGCTCAGTATGCTTTGACATTTCATCATGAATAGACTTACTAACGAGCAACGCTTGCAAATCATTGAATTTTATTACCAAAATCAGTGTTCGGTTCGAAATGTGTTCAAATTTTGACAAATTTTGTTCAGCGATGAGGCTCATTTCTGGTTGAATGGCTACGTAAATAAGCAAAATTGCCGCATTTGGAGTGAAGAGCAACCAGAAGCCGTTCAAGAACTGCCCATGCATCCCGAAAAATGCACTGTTTGGTGTGGTTTGTACGCTGGTGGAATCATTGGACCGTATTTTTTCAAAGATGCTGTTGGACGCAACGTTACGGTGAATGAACACATTTCGAACCGAACACTGATTTTGGTAATAAAATTCAATGATTTGCAAGCGTTGCTCGTTAGTAAGTCTATTCATGATGAAATGTCAAAGCATACTGAGCATCTTTCTCTTTGACACCATGTCTGAAATCCTACGTGATCTGTCAAATACTAATGCATGAAAATCCTAACCTCAAAAAAATCACCCTTTATATTCTTGATCGTCGTGAAATTTTATGTCGATCTAGCCATGTCCGTCCGTCCGTCCGTCTGTCTGTCGAAAGCACGCTAACTTCCGAAGGAGTAAAGCTAGCCGCTTGAAATTTTGCACAAATACTTCTTATTAGTGTAGGTCGGTTGGTATTGTAAATGGGCCATATCGGTCCATGTTTTGATATAGCTGCCATATAAACCGATCTTGGGTCTTGACTTCTTGAGCCTCTAGAGTGCGCAATTCTTATCCGATTGGAATGAATTTTTGCACGACGTGTTTTGTTATGATATCCAACAACTGCGCCAAGTATAGTTGAAATCGGTCCATAACCTGATATAGCTGCCATATAAACCGATCTTGGGTCTTGACTTCTTGAGCCTCTAGCGTGCGCAGTTCTTACCCGATCAGAATGAAATTTTGCACGTCGTGTTTTGTTATTATATCCAACAACTGTGCCAAGTATGGTTCAAATCGGCCCATAACCTGATATAGCTGCCATATAAACCGATCTTGGGTCTTGATTTCTTGAGCCTCTAGCGTGCACAATTCTTATCCGATCAGAATGAAATTGTGCACGACGTGTTTTGTTATGATATCCAACAACTGTGCCAAGTATGGTTCAAATCGGCCCATAACCTAATATAGCTGCCATATAAACCGATCTTGGGTCTTGACTTCTTGAGCCTCTAGAGGGCGCAATTCTTATCCGAATGGAATGGAATTTCGCAAGACGTGTTTTGTTATGATACCCAACAACTGTGCCAAGTATGGTTTAAATAGGTTCATAACCTGATATAGCTGCCATATAAACCGATCTTGGGTCTTGACTTCTTGAGACTCTAGAGGGCACAATTCTTATCCGATTTGAATGAATTTTTGCACGAAGTATTTCGTTATGATATCCAACAACTATGCCAAGTATGGTTGAAATCGGTCGATAACCTGATTTAACTGTCATATAAACAGATCTGGGGATTTGACTTCTTGAGCTTTTAGAGGGCGCAATTCCTATCCGATTTGGCTGAAATTTTGCATGACGTATTTTATTTTTACTTTCAACAACTGTGTCAAATAAGGTTCAAATCGGTTCATAACCTAACATAGCTGCCATATAAACCGATCTGGGATCTTGACTTCTTGACCCCTAGAGGTCGCAATTATTATCCGATATGCCTGAAATTTTGTACGACGGATCCTCTCATGACCATCAACAAACGTGTTTATAATGGTCTGAATCGTTTTATAGCCCGATACAGATCCCATATAAATCGTTCTCTCTATTTTACTTCGTGAGCCCCAATGGACGCAATTCTTATACGAATTGGCTGAAATTTTACACAGGTCTCCAACATATAATTTAATTGTGGTCCGAACCGGACCATATCTTGATATCGTTTTAATAGCAAAGCAACTCTTTACTTATATCCTTTTTTGCCTAAGAAGAGATGCCGGGAAAAGAACTCGACAAATGCGATCCATGGTGGAGGGTATATAAGATTCGGCCCGGCCGAACTTAGCACGCTTTTACATGTTTTACACTTTTTTTCTAAAGCAAGCTAAAAGTAACAGCTGATAACTGACAGAAGGAAAAATGCAATTACAGAGTCACAAGCTGTGAAAAAATTTGTCAACGCCGACTATATGAAAAATCCGCAATTACTTTTTGGGCAACCCAATATATTCTTGAACGTAGTAAAAATCTAAGACGATCTAGCCATATCCGCTGTCTGTCCGTCCGTCTGTCAGTTGAATTCACGCTACAGCCTTTCAAAATAGAGATATTGAGCTGAAACTTTGCACAGATTCTTTTTTTTCCATAAGCATGTTAAGTTCGAAGATGGGCTATATCGGACTATATCTAGAGATAGCCTCCATTTACCCCGTTCCGCCGATTTAGTGACTTAGGCCCATAAAAGCCACATTTATTATCAGATTTTGTTGAAATTGGGGACAGTGAGTTGTGTTAGGCCCCTCGATATCTTTCTGCAATTTGGCCCAGATCGGTTCAAATTTGAATATAGCTGCCATATAGAACGATCTCTCGGTTTAAGGTATTGTGCCCATAAAAGTCGCATTTATTGTCCGAAATTGCCAAAATTTGGGACAGTGAATTGTGTAAGGCCCTTAAACGATCTTCTACAATTTGCTCCCGATCGATCCAGATTTGCATATAGCTGTCATATAGACCGATATCTCGATTTAAGGTTTTGGGGGGCATTTATTGTCCTATATCGCGGAAATTTGGGTCAGTAAGTTATGTTAAACTCTTCGACATCCCTTTTCAATTTGGCTCAGATCGGTTCAGAATTGGATATAGCTGCCATATATACCGATGTCTCGAATTAAAGTTTTGGGCCCATAAAACGCACATTTATAATCCGATTTCGCTGAAATCTGACACTGTGACTTAAGTTAGGCTTTTTGAAATTCGTGTCATATATGGTTCAGATCGGTTTATATTTGGATATAGCTACAAAGAAGACCAATGTTTTGTTCTACAAAACTGAACAAAGATTTGTACTTATTAGACCACTCAATGTCCGTGCCGAATTTGGTCCATTTTTCGGCATAAATTATGAATTTTTCACCGGTTGAGGTGGTGGTCCCCACCCTAAAAAGACATTAGAGAGTTGAAGAAGGCGCAGCGGAGCGGGCCCGGTTCGGCTAGTTATATTTAATATTCTATTTAAATTTTGATTTAAGCATCATCTAAGATCCACCCCAATATATTTTCGTGCGATAATAAATGGTGTTTGAGTACATTTCGGGAGTTACATATGTGTACACTCTGTAATGTGATCGTGTGCAATGTTTGAGTCTATATGTGACACAGGCGAGTTCATATAATTGCCATAATATTCGTGTGAAATATAAATGTTACACCACAACACCAAGGCAACAAAGGCGACAACGGCGATGACAACAACGACAATGTGATACAACAATACAGTAACATTTAACTACGATTATGCTACCTACGTATTGTTGTAGTCGTTAATGTTGCTTTTTCTGCTGCTGCTGCTGCTGCTGTTGCCATCTCATTTCGCTTTGATAGAAAGAACTCATCGCTGTATGACCACCATGGCATTCTTTGGGTTATTTCATCCGCACTGAAGCTGTTGTTGTTACATTGTAATTTCCACTTTTGCATCGGGCTGGCTATCTCGCCCACGTGTGCGCCCTTACTATCCACAACACCACCAAAGTCCAACACTGGGAGTAGAACATCATCAGGGTTTTGCTTGTAATTACATTCAGACCAAATGGTTAATGCACATACACTCGCCCTAATGTGGAGCATTGTTGAGTTTTAAGTTGGCAAATGGGATAGGGTGCACGTAACGAACAAACAATATTTTCATCACTTGACTTCTCATTCCGGTGTTGCATGTTACTCCTACGCATATACAGTGGGTTTTAAGATGAAAACGACAATAATTGGATTGAAGTGATTAATGCGGTGGATATATGAAAATGGTTGATGTCAGATATGACAAACTATGTGATCACATTTTTGGTGTGTCACAGTGGTGCAGAGGTTAGCATGTTAGTCTAAGGCGGTGTACACATGGCTTCGAATATTGGTGAGAACATTTTTAGCAGTGCTTGTCTGCTTGCTCACCTTAGTCTAATAAAACTTCTGCAGAAAAAGATATTGAGCTGTATGTTGTTCTAACTAGGCTATTAAAACAAGGTCCTAGAAGGTGTTCATCCCAACTCTAGAGTGTTAACAGTAAACAAATGATCAGAAACAACTTACTCACTTTTTACTTTTACTTTTAATGGCTATGACAGAATATTTGTTCCACTAGCCGAACGTAGAATAGCGTTTCAAGCGCCTCGACCTTCTGCGCTCATTCTAAAATCTCTGACACCAAGTTTCGAGGTTTCGCCCACAACTTGATCTTTCCATCGGGCTTTTGGCAGCTCGAGAGTATCTTGTATGCGATGGGGAGGAGACTTATTCCTCTGTAGTTGGCACATTCCGTCTTGTCTCCATTCTTGTGTACGGGACATAGTATGCCTTCTTCTAGCCAGGTTGCGCAGATAAGCTGATGCATACGCCTTATCAGCGTGTCGCCTCCGGTCTTAAATAGTTCAGCGGGTAACCCGTCTGCTCCTGCTGCCTTGTTGTTCTTTAGTTGGGTTACTGCTACTTGGACCTCATTCTGACTAGGAGGTAAACATTCTATACCATCATCAGGGATTGGTTCTGCTGTATCCTCTTCGCCGCCAACATCGGACACTAGCAGTTGGGTAAAATGTTCTTTCCATATCCTCAGCATGATGTCTGTGTCAATTACCAGATTTCCTTCTTTGTCTCTGTAGGAGGATGTGCCTGCACCAAAGCCATCGGTTTGGTGTTTAATTCTTTGGTAGAATTTCCGGACTTCATTCTGACTCCTGTACATCTCAATTCGCTCGCACTCACGTCTTTCCATTTCCTTTTTCTTTCTGCGGAATAGATGTTTCTCCTCTCTCCTTTTCTCCCGATACCTCTCCTTCATCTGGCGCGTTGCTACTGATTGCAGGGTTGCTCCATATGCCGCATTCTTGGCTTCAGTAGCATCTCGACACTCTTGGTCGTACCATGGATGGAGGCTTCCAGTACCCAAGTACGGATTTTGCGGCATTTTGCATGGAGAGGGCAATAGTTTGCCACTGCGCCATAATATCATCGGAACAAGGAGTGCTTTCATGAAGCAGTTGGGTCAGTCGAGTGGAGTATGCCGCTGCCATTTGTTGTGTTTGCAGCTTTTCAATGTCCAGCTTCCGTGCAGTGTCAGATCGTACTTTCCTCACCATGTTCAAACGGGTGCGAACCTTTGCTGCAACAAGGTAATGATCCGAATCTATATTCGCTCCACGAATCGATCGTACATCTAACACCCTGGATGAATGTCTTCCATCTATCACAACGTGATCAATTTGGTTTCTCGTGTTTTGATCGGGTGACAGCCATGTGGCTTTGTGAATATTTTTATGTTGAAATCTGGTGCTACTAACTACCATGTTTTTTGCCTCGGCGAAATCTATCAGTCTCAATCCATTACTGGACGTTATCTCGTGTAGGCTAAACTTTCCGACTGTTGGACCAAAAATATCTTTCTTCCCTATTTTCGCATTAAAATCTCCCAGAACGATTTTAATATCATGGGCGGGGCAACGGTCATATTTTCTCTCTAGGCGCTCGTAAAAGATATCTTTGGTCTGCTCGTCTTTGCCTTCCGTCGGGGCATTGGCACAAATAAGGCTGATGTTGAAGAATTTGGCTTTTATGCGGATTGTGACTAGCCTCTCATCCACCGGAGTAAAGCTGGAGACAAGGTGTTTCAGTCTCCGACTAACCACAAATCCACAGCCAAATTCATGCCTCGTGTTATGGCAGCTATAGTATAGTTCGTCATCGTTTGGTGTTGTAGTGACGCCATTCCCAGTCCATCGCACTTCCTGTAAGGCGGTTATATCTGCCTTATAGTTCTCTAATACATCCGCCAGCGCATATACTGCACCTTTTCTGTAAAGAGTGCGGACGTTCCAGGTGTAGATCCGCAAATCATGGTTCTTTTCATCCGTTTTAACTATTCCTTTGTTTTTCATAGTAGTTCTATGGTTTCCGGGGGCGGGTTACTGGCCCAGTGCCCCAACCGCATGGGTTTTGTGGGATTGTATGTATTCCTTGTTGTGGCGAGCTGCTTGCTCCAAGATCCGACGCTCGCCGCCAGCCGCCCCTAACCTGGGAACAGACGCTTATGTTGCCCATTGGTTATTTGAAGGCGCCAATAACTCGCCTTGTCATTTCGAGTATCATTGGCACTCAGTATTTAATTAAGAGACAGTTCCACCTGACTCCTCACTGAGACTCTCCTCTCGAAAATCGCTGACTGCCCGCCGCATTTGCAGCTACTCCGGATAAAAACGGAGCTTTCCACCATCCGCAACCTGTGGACGCGGTAGCTTTCATCTAAGTTTCCCGTGATAACGATGGGCACCACACAAGTCAGAGCTAAAGTTCCAGCCTGTGTGGTGCTCATAGTCATCCCGTATCGGCCGGAATCAGAAGCAACGGCTAACGTAATTTTATCGTGATCCACACAATTACACACTTAAACATTTTTCCTTATTGCAACCACAGTGCCCAAATTTATAATTGTTCGTTCTTTTATAAAATCCATGGCGACATTGCTCTCTCACAACTGTAACGGCTTCTAAGCCATTGTTATGTTATATATCTGTAACATACGTATAATACGAGGCACGGCTGTTACTGTAATTTTACAAAATAATTTCGTTTTTAGCCTCCAACACCTACATTACCGTCCTGGTTTTTAGCGTAGCTTTAATTAAGTTGCAATATATTGGGTGCGGGTGCGTAAGTGTGTGTTTGTACTGGACCAAACTGGGCGGATAATTATTATGCTGATGTACGTACAGCAAGCCAAGTTACAGTATTTCGTAACAATGTTATTGCCAAATAGGAAAGGGATATGAAATGTAAGCGTACAAATATCTTGCAGCGAAATTTCATAAATAAGCAGAGATGTTAACAACAAAACAAGTAAAAGTGTGCTAAGTACGGCCGGGCCGAACCTTGGTTACCCACCACCATGGGCCGAACCTTGGGTACCCACCAACTGAGTTTGAATTTTAATTATTGGGTTGCCCAAAAAGTAATTGCGGATTTTTTAAAAGAAAGTAAATGCATTTTTATAAAACTTAAAATGAACTTTAATCAAATATACTTTTTTTACACTTTTTTTCTAAAGCAAGCTAAAAGTCACAGCTGATAACTGACAGAAGAAAGAATGCAATTACAGAGTCACAAGCTGTGAAAAAAATTGTCAATGCCGACTATATGAAAAATCCGCAATTACTTTTTGGGCAACCCAATATTTTGGTCTCAGGAGGCCAAAGTAGGGCAGAGGTTTGCATGTCCACCTATGACGCTGAACACCTGACTGATTTGTGAGAAGTTTGCCTCAGTTTCTTAATGGAATGTTCATGGACAAATTTGCATTTTGCATTATTTTGGACTCAAGAAATCATTTGGGCCAAATTTCATCTAAATCAGGTGAACATATAGGCTTCTAAGGGCTGAAGAAGTCAAATCCGGGGAAAGGTTTATATGGGGGCTATATCTGTTTAAATACAAATTCGGATCCTACTTGACATGGATGTTGAATGTCACAATACAAATCGTTGTTCCAAATTACAGCTAAATCGTATGCAAATTGAGGATTCTAAGAGTTCCAGAAATCAAATCCGGGGGTCAGTTGAAAAGGGGGCTATAACTGTTTAAAGACCGATTCGCATCATACTAGGCTATATGTTGGGAGTCATAACTTAAGTCTTTGTTCCAAATTTCAGCCAAATCGAATGAAAATTTAGGCTTTTTTGGGCGCAAGAATTCAAATTCGGGAATCGGTTTAAATGGGGGCAATATCTGTCCATAGACCGATTCGGATCATTCTTGGCATGGATCTTCTAGGGGCTCAAGAAGACAAATCCGGGGAACGGTTTATATGGGGGCTATATCTGTCCATAGACCGATTTGGATCATACTTGGGATGGATGTTAAACACAAGTCTTTGTTTCAGCCAAATCGGATGAAAATTGAGGCTTCTAAGGGTTCAAGAATTCAAATCCGTAGATCGGTTTATATGGAGTCAATGACTATTTATAGACCGATTCTCATCCTATTTGGCACGGATGTTGGAAGTCATAACTCAAGTCTTTGTAAC
The DNA here is from genome assembly GCF_963082655.1 of Stomoxys calcitrans. NCBI lineage: Eukaryota > Metazoa > Arthropoda > Insecta > Diptera > Muscidae > Stomoxys > Stomoxys calcitrans. The sequence goes on from NC_081553.1 coordinate 206,458,858, forward strand.
AAATTTGGACCAAATCGGATGAAAATTGAGGCGTTTAGAGGCTAAAGAAGTCAAATTGCGAGATCGGTTTATATGGAAGCTATATCCAAATCTGAACTGATATGAACCATTTGATCTCCAACGATCTACATCAATAGTTAGTATCTATGCAAAATTTCAAGCGGCTAACTTTATGCGTTCGATTGCTATTGCGATTTCGATAGACGGACGGACGGACATGGGTATATCGACTCAGAATGTCAAGACGATCAAGAATATTTATATACTTAATGGGGTCTTAGATCAAAATTTCGAGGTGTTACAAATGGAATGACTAGATTAGTATACCCCCATCCTATGGTGGTGGGTATAAAAAAATTAATAAATCACTTGCTGGCCCATAGACTTTTCAAAAGATTATATTTTTCAAATAATTTAAAAATTGCTTGAGGCAACAAATCTTTTTATACCATAGGAAAGGTACTTATATTGGCACTCCGTTTGTACCATATCGAAATATTGATCTGAGACCCAAACAAGTAAGTATATTGGATTGCCCAAAAAGTAATTGCGGATTTTTCATATAGTCGACGTTGACAAATTTTTTCACAGCTTGTGACTCTGTAATTGCATTCTTTCTTCTGTCAGTTATCAGCTGTTACTTTTAGCTTGCTTTAGAAAAGTGTATAAAAAACTTTTTGGGCAACCCAATATTTATGTCATGGAACCCGAAATTTATCCACCTATGCCGACGACATCGATATCATAGGTCGGTCACCGGAAGTAGTAACTGCAGCCTTTGAAAGAATCGAATGGGAGTCAGTGAAAATGGGTCTGGCAGTAAGTGGAGATATGACGAAAGGGATGGTTTCAACTCCCAAAAAGCCTTGCACAACCGAGCAGATAAAGAAAATGAAGAAAGCTGGAAACCACAACTTTGAGACAGTCAGCAACTTTATCTACTTCGGCACTGTCGTAACCGAAACGAATGACACCAGTTTTGAGATTAAGCAAAGAATAATACTGACTCCACTAAGGACCGGGTCCAGCCGGTACAGATTTTATGATTGCATCAATGTGTCGAACATTGTTAAACTCCGCCTCGATGTCAATGCATACCGTATGTCCTGGCAAAGGAGGATTTTTCTATTTTATGCACAACCCCGTGTGGGGCAGTCTCCACCGACTTTGACATAGGCATACGATTTGTATTTTAGCAGTTCGCTGGATATCTTACTTTTTATCATGGTATCCACAATGCGTTCCATGATTTTGAGTAGAAAGGACATAAGGCTTATAGGTCAGTAGGCCTAAGGTGTCACAAAACTTGTCTTGCTGGGCTGCGTTATTAATACCACTCTGGCTTCCAGCCAGGCTTTCGTAGTATATGCAAGTATATCCGTATTACGAGGTTTTATTTTAACGCAACCTTAAGTTTGCCTTTCAGATTTGTGTTTTTTTGGGTTACTACTGCAGTTGAAACAAAAATTACCAAAAGTCTCCCGCTCTGAGAGTTAGGTGTGTGGGTCTACCCGCTCCAACTTTTTGAAAAATTATATTGTCTCGTATACATCTCAGATCCTAGTTTACAATCTGTGCAAATTTTAAGAAAATTGATTCGACTATAAAAGGACTTTACTTTAACTTTAATTGGCTATGATAGAATATTTGTTCCACTAGCCGAACGTAGAATAGCGTTCCAAGCTCCTCGATCTTCTGCACTCATTCTAAAATCTCTGACACCAAGTTTCGAGGTGTCCCCCACCATTTGATCTTTCCATCGGGCTATTGGTCGTCCCGGTTTGCGTGTACCACCGTGTTTGCCTTCAAAAGACTTCTTTGCTAGAGCTTCTTCATCCATTCGGACAACATGACCCAGCCAATGCAGCCGTTGTATTTTGATGCGTGAACTATGCTATGCGTGAACTATGCTATCGTCGTCATACAGCTCGTGGTTCATACGTCGCCTATATTCTCCGCTAAAGCAAACTGGTCCATGTATTTAACGAAGAATCTTTCTCTCAAACACTCCAAGCACTGCCTTATCTCCTTTCACAAGTACCTATGCTTCAGAACCATATAACAGCACGGGTAGTATCAGTGTCTTGTAAAGCGTAGTCTTCGTCTGTCGAGAGATGGCCTTGTTTCTAAACTGCTTACTTAGTCCAAAGTAGAATCTGTTTGCCAGTATTATGCTTCGCTTAATCTCAAAACTGGTGTCATTCTCTTCGGTTACGGCGGTGCCGAGGTAGATAATGTTGCTGACTGTCTCAAAGTTGTGGTTCCCAACTTTCTCCATTTTTATACCCTCCACCATAAGATGGGGGGTATACTAATTTCGTCATTCTGTTTGTAACTACTCGAAATATTCGTCTGAGACCCCATAAAGTATATATATTCTTGATCTTCGCGACATTTTATGTCGATTTAGCCATGTCCGTCCGTCTGTCTGTCGAAAGCACGCAAACTTCCGAAGGAGTAAAGCTAGCCGCTTGAAATTTTGCACAAATACTTCTTATTAGTGCAGGTCGGTTGGTATTGTAATTGGGCCATATCGGTCCATGTTTTGATATAGCTGCCATATAAACCGATCTTGGGTCTTGACTTCTTGAGCCTCTAGAGTGCGCAATTCTTATCCGATTGGAATGAAATTTTGCACGACGTGTTTTGCTATGATATCCAACAACTGTGTCAAGTATAGTTCAAATCGGTCTATAGCTTGATATAGCTGCCATATAAACCGATCTTGGGTCTTGACTTCTTGAGCCTCTAGAGTGCGCAATTCTTATCCGATTGGAATGAAATTTTGCACGACGTGTTTTATTATGATATCCAACAACTGTACCAAGTATGGTTCAAATCGGTCCATACCCTGATATAGCTGCCATATAAACCGATCTTGGGTCTTGACTTCTTGTGCCTCTAGAGTGCGCAATTCTTATCCGATTGAAATGGAATTTCGCACGACGTGTTTCGTTATGATACCCAATAACTGTGCCAAGTATGGTTTAAATCGGTCCATAACCTGATATAGCTGCCATATAAACCGATCTTGGGTCTTGACTTCTTGAGCCTCTAGAGTGCGCAATTCTTATCCGATTGGAATGGAATTTCGCACGACGTGTTTCGTTGTTATACCCAACAACTGTGCCAAGTTTGGCTTAAATCGGTCCATAACCTGATATAGCTGCCATATAAACCGATCTTGGGTCTTGACTTCATGAGCCTCTAGAGGGCACAATTCTTATCCGATTTGAATGAATTTTTGCTCGACGTGTTTTATTATGATATCCAACAACTGTGCCAAGTATTGTTCAAATCGGTCCATAGCCTGATATAGCTGCCATATAAACCGATCTTGGGTCTTGACTTCTTGAGCCTCTAGCGTGCGCAATTCTTATCCGATCAGAATGAAATTTTGTACGACGTGTTTTATTATGATATCCAACAACTGTGCCAAGTATGGTTCAAATCGGTCCATAGACTGATACAGCTGCCATATAAACCGATCTTGGGTCTTGACTTCTTGAGCCTCTAGAGTGCGCAATTCTTATCCAATTGAAATGGAATTTCGCACGACGTGTTTTGTTATTATATCCAACAACTGTGCTAAGTATGGTTCAAATCGGTTTATAACCTGATATAGCTGCCATATAAACCGATCTTGGGTCTTGACTTCTTGAGCCTCTAGAGTGCGCAATTCTTATCCGATTTGAACGAATTTTTGCACGAAGTATTTTGTTATGATATTCAACAACTGTGCCGAGTATGGTTGAAATCGGTCCATAACCTGATATAGCTGTCATATAAACAGATCTGGGGATTTGACTTCTTGAGCTTCTAGAGGGCGCAATTCCTATCCGATTTGGCTGAAATTTTGCATGACGTATTTTATTCTTACTTCCAACAACTGTGTCAAATAAGTTTCAAATCGGTTCATAACCTGATATAGCTGGCAAGTAAACCGATCTGGGATCTTGACTTCTTGACCCCTAGAGGTCGCAATTATTATCCGATATGCCTGAAATTTTGTACGATGGATCCTCTCATGACCATCAACAAACGTGTTTATTATGGTCTGAATCGGTCTATAGCCCGATACAGATCCCATATAAATCGTTCTCTCCATTTCACTTCATGAGCTCCAATGGGCGCAATTCTTATACGAATTGGCTGAAATTTTACACAGGTTTCCAAGATATAATTTAATTGTGGTCCAAACCGAACCATATCTTGATATCGCTCTAATAGCAGCGGAAATCTTTTCTTATATCCTTTTTTCCCAAAGAAGAGATGCCCGGAAAAGAACTCGACAAATGCGATCCATGGTGGAGGGTATATAAGATTCGGCCCGTAGGGTATATAAGATTTATCTGCTCGGTTGTGCAAGGCTTTTTGGGAGTTGAAACCATCCATTTCGTCTTATCGCCACTTACTGCCAAACCCATTTTCTTTGACTCTCTTTCGATTCTTTCAAAGGCTGCAGTTACTACTTCCGATGACCGACCTATGATATCGATGTCGTCGGCATAGGCGAGTGTTCTCTTGTGATAAGTGTGCCATATCTATTCACATCTGCATCTCGTATAATCTTCTCCAGCAGAATATTAAAGAGATCACACGAGAGGCTGTTTCCTTGTCTGAAACCTCGTTTGGTATTAAATGGTTCGAAGAGATTCTTTACTCTTACTGAGGAACGCGTATCAGCAAGTGTCATCCTGCAGAGTAAATGCAAATTTTCCACTAAGGAATAGGGGCAAACTTCTCACATATCAATGAGTGCAGTCCGATTCGAGTCCGAACGGCGTGCCACAGTGCGACACCTCTTTAGAGAGAAGTTTTATATGGCATAGTACCTCACAAATGTTGCCAGCATTAGGAGGGGAAAACCACCGCTGAAAATTTTTTCAGATGGTCTCGCCATGATTCGAACTCAGGTGTTCAGCGTCATAGGCGGACATGCTAACCTCTGCGCTACGGTGACCTCCAAGGCAGAGTCTTATTAATTTTGCAGGGATACCAAACTCAGACATGGCTTGAAATACCTTTGAACATAAAGTAGTATCGAAGGCGGCTTTGTAGTCAACAAAGAGATGGTAGGTGTTGATTTGTCATTCTCGGGTCTTTTCCAGGATTTGGCGCAGTGTGAATATCTGGTCCAGGGTGGATTTATCAGGTCTAAAGCCGCATTGATGAGGCGTAATTATCTCATTGACCTTAGGTTTTAATCCTTCACTCAGCACGCTCGAGATTTGGAGGATTATAAAAGGACATATCCCTTGACTTTTATGTATGAAGATTTTCAATTGTCCACCCATCCTTCAAAACACTGTTCCAGGCATTCTTATGGCTCTACATTTGACATTATTACCAATTTTAAATGCAGACTTTTCTTTGCTGGTTCCAGTTGACTCCACAACTGCAGCTGTTGTACAATGGTGAGAGATTTTAATTGCTTTTTGAATTATTGTGCTGTTATTGTATGTAAATAATAATTTCCCATTTTAAGTCTGCTATATTGAAGGTGTAAATTTTCATAATAATCGCACAAATGTAATTTTATGTAACTCACGACAACCCATGAGTCAACCAATACAGGGTCAGTGTGCGCCCACTCTGTAACATAATCATTAACGAATTTGTATGATTATGAGAAGATACTTATGTGTGTGTGTTAGTGTGTTTATGGTTATGGGTCTCCATTGAAGTTAAAGAGTGTGTGTGTGTGTGTGGGTAAGCAATAAGAAGACCAGAGGGCATGATTAAAATGCGCTCACAGATCATAAATGGCCATAATTAATAATGAGTTCTGATCCAAAGGCTGTTGAGACACCACCCACACATATTTGCCACATATACAATAATTTGAGCTGCTGCCGTCACTGCTAACATGGTGTCTGAAATTTCAATCGCATTATTTTAACACAACATATTGGATATAATTTTTTATTTGGCCTTAAGGATTAAAAGGAATTGCAGGTAATTATGAGTACCATGTGGCATGTGTGGCAGACTGTAACGTGATGCTGTAACGTTGACGGTGTGTTGGCCAAGCATGCCACTAGCCGACGCAAAGATTTAATCTATGATAGGCGAAGTTCTTTAACCTTGGCTACCATGTGACACGTTTATAATGTGCTGGAATTATAATTGGATTTTTGAGCGTCGAGCTAATGGCGTATTTTTCAAAAAACACATTTGGTAGAAGCCAATGTCCTCAGACAAATATGAGTACTCCTTAGTAATCTTTTCATCTTAGTTGATGGCTTTTAAGAGCCTTAAAGACACCACAATTTTGGAAAGCTTTGTGTCTAGGAGATTTCTGCACCGATTACAGGGAAATTTTGTTTGATCACTTATAATAAACACAAAGAAATATGAAATTGTTATACGAACCACCTCCCAAACTTGACATATAAAATGGCATGGGGGTTAAGTGAAAGATATTTAGGCGAAGAATGCAAATCTGATAATAAACACTTAGCCTAAGTGTCTGCGGAGCCTTCCATCCCCAAAACGGACATGTAGGACAGTCGTGACAATATGGTATTCAAACGAAAGATCTTTGAGAGCAGAGTACGAAACTGACATTGTCACTAAGAACCAAGTATTTGGGATTCCCACCTAAATACTGGGTTGCCCAAAAAGTAATTGCGGATTTTTTAAAAGAAAGTAAATGCATTTTTAATAAAACTTAGAATGAACTTTAATCAAATATACTTTTTGTACACTTTTTTTTCTAAAGCAAGCTAAAAGTAACAGCTGATAACTGACAGAAGAAAGAATGCATTTACAGAGTCACAAGCTGTGAAAAAATTTGTCAACGCCGACTATATGAAAAATCCGCTATTACTTTTTGGGCAATCCAATACAATAATGAAAGGTATTTGGGAGTAGAATACTACTGTGGTAGTATTATTTCAGGCTAAAGTATTGGGGGACGCTTACTACAAAAACACCCAAAATAGTCCTGCAGGCCGATTGAGCAAGCAAAAAGGTGCTAATTTCGGCCGCGCCGAATTCTGGGCACCCACCACCATTCCGCTGAAGATTTACCCTTATTACTAAGTTAATAAGGGTAAGGGTGTGTTTGAATTATTTTGTAACTATCAAATCGAGAATTCATTGCTGTTTCTATGGTCTCAAAAATGTACATCGGGGTATCTGTATTTAAGGGGGCCTATTTCGGTATACATACCGATTCGAAGACACGTATCCTAGAAGTCATTACAGAAGATTTTGTGCCAATTTTAGCCAAATCAGTTGAATCTTGAGGCTTTTAGGAGGTTAAGAAATCAAATTAGGATTATATGGGCACTATATCAGCATAGAGACTGATTCAGATCATACAAATTTAAGACCGACTGATTTACATCGTAAAAATTTAAGCCAAACAGGAGACAAATTTGGCTTATACTCAACAAAAATGTTAGAAGTCCCTATTAGAAGTCAGATGAAAATTGAGGCCTCTGGGGTCTTCAGTAGTCAAAAAGCTGGGATCGGTTTATATGGGGGCTTTATCAGTTCATTCACCGATTTGGATCATACTCGGGATGAACGTTGAAAATCAGAACGGCAGTCCTTGTGCCAAATTTCCGACAAATAGGACAAAAATTGAGGCCTCTAAGTGCTCAAGAAGTCAAAACTTACTTTAACCCTCCGACGGTTGAGTCATCAGTCGTCGTTGCCGAAGTACAACGTCCACAGGGACCTTGTACTTTTTTTTATGAAATTTTATATGAAAACGCATGGAACTTGAAAAGGTCCCCAGTGATCATCTCTAATGCCGGAAGGTTTATTGGTTATGACAGATCGTTTGTCCCATTAGCCGCTCAAATAGCCTTCCAAGTGCCTCGATCTTCTGCGCTCTTTCTATAATCTATGACACCAAGTTTCGAGGTGTCTCCCAACACTTGATCTTTCCGTCGGGCTCTTGGTCGTCCCGGTTTGCGTCTACCACAGTATTTGCCTTCAAAAGATTTCTTTGCTGGAGCTTCTTCATCCATTCTGACAACATGACCTAGCCTACGCAGCCGTTGTATTTCGATGCGTGTAACTATGCCATCGTCGTCATACAGCTCATACAGCTCGTGGTTCATATGTCGCCTATATTCTCCGTTAACGCAAACTGGTCCATACATTTTACGAAGAATCTTTCTCTCAAATACTCCAAGCATTGCCTCATCTGCTTTCACAAGTACCCATGCTTCAGAACCATATAACAGCACGGGTAGTATCAGTGTCTTGTATCTGTGTCTTCGTCAGTCGAGAGGTGGCCTTGTTTCAAAACTGCCTACTTAGCATCTGTTTGCCAATATTATTATTCGCTTTAATTCAAAACTGGTGTAGTTCGTTTCAGTTACGGCGGTGCATAGGTACATAATGATCTTTCCATCGGGCATTTAGTATAGTGTATTTCTCTCAAACACTCCAAGTACTGCCTCATCTGCTTTCACAAGTACCCATGCCTCAGAACCATATAACAATAGGGGCAGTATCAGTGTCTTGTATATTGTAATCTTCGTCAGTCGAGAGGTGGCCTTGTTTCTAAACTGCTTACTTAGTCCAAAGTAGCATCTGTTTGCCAGTATTATTCTTCGCTTTATCTCAAAACTGGTGTCATTCGTTTCGGTTACGGCGGTGCCGAGGTAGATAAAGTTACTGACTATCTCAAAGTTGTGGTTCCCAACTTTCTCCATTTTATTTATCTGTCCGGTTGTACAAGACATTTTGGGAGTTGAAACCATCCATTTCGTCCTAACTCCATTTACTGCCAGCCCCCGTTTCACTGACTCTCTTTCGGTTCTTTCAAAGGTTGCAGTAACTACTTCCGGTGACCGACCTATGATATCAATATCGTCGGCATAGGCGAGTAGCATGTGCTCTCTTGTGATTAGTGTGCCATATCTATTCACTTCTGCATCTCGTATAATATTCTCCAGCAGGATATTAAAGAGATCACACGATAGGCTGTCTCCTTGTCTGAAACCTCGTTTGGTATTAAATGGTTCGGAGAGATTCTTTCCTATCTTACTCAGGAACGTGTATCAGCAAGTGTCATTCTGCAGAGTCTTATTAATTTTGCAGGGATATCAAACTCAGACAAATGCAAATTTTGCTCATGAACATTCCACTAAGGAACAGGGGCAAAATTCTCACATATTAATGAGTGTAGTCCGATTCAATTTTTTTAAGCTCAATGATAAGGGGCCTCCTTTTTAAAGCCGAGTCCAAACGGCGTGCCGCAGTGCGACACCTCTTTGGAGAGAAGTTTTACATGGCATAGTACCTCACGAATGTTGCCAGCATTAGGAGGGGAACCACCGTTGAAATTTTTTTGATGGTCTCGCTAGAATTCCTGTTCAGTGTCATAGGCGGACATGCTAACCTGTGCGCTACGGTGGCCTCCCAACTCATACATGGATTGAAATACTTTAAACTTTTAATGCTGTCGAAAGCGGTTCTGTAGTCAGCAAAGAGATTTTTCCTTCTCGGCTCTTTTCCAGGATTTGGCGGAGTGTGAATATCTGGTATATGGTGGATTTACCAAGTCTAAAGCCGCATTGATAGGGCCCAATTATCTCATTGACTTCAGGTTTTAATCTTTCACACAGTACGCTCGAGAGTATTTTGTATGCGATGGTGAGGAGACTTATTCCTCTGTAGTTGGCACACTCCGTCTTGTCTTCTTTCTTGTATACGGGACATAGTACGCTGAGGTTCCAATCATCAGGTATGTGTTCTTCTAGCCAGATTGCACAGATAAGCTGATGCATACGCCTTATCAGCGTGTCGCCTTCGGTCTTAAATAGTTCAGCGGGCAACCCGTCGGCTCCTGCTGCCTTGTTGCTCTTCAATCGGGTCACAGTTACATGGACCTTATTCTGACTAGGATGTAAACATTCTATACCATCATCAGGGATTGGTTTTGCGGTGTCCTCCTCACCGCCATCGTCGGACACTAGCAGTTGGTTGAAATGTTCTTTCCATATCTTCATTACGCTATCTGCATCAGTTGTACGATTTCCCACTTTGTCTCTCCGGGAAGCTGTGCCTGTACCAAAGCCATCGGTTTGATGGCTCTCTTGTGTACGGGACATAGTATGCTGAGGTTCTAATCATAAGGTCAGCGTTCTTCTAGACAAGCTGATGCATACGCCCTAGCAGCGTATCGCCCACGATTTTAAATAGTTCAGTAGGCTACCCGTCGGCTACTGCTGTCTTGTTGTTTTGCATTCCGGTCACAGCTACTTGGACCTCTTTCTGACTAGGAGATAAAAATTCTATACCATCTACAGGGATTGGTTCTGCTGTATCCTTTTCGCCTCCATTGTCGTACACAAGCCGATGGTAAAGTCCTCTTTCCATATTCCTTTATCTTCTTTGTCTCTGCTGGAGGATGTGGCTCTACCAAAGCCATCAGTTTGAAATTTTATTTTTTGTTAAAATTTCCGGACTTCATTCTGACTCCAGTACATCTCAATTCGCTCACACTCACGTCTTTCCATTTCCTTTTTCTTTCTGCGGAATAGACGTTTATCCTCTCTCCTTTTTTGCTTGCAGGGTTGCTCTATATGCCGCATTCTTGGCTTCAGTAGCACTCTTGGTCGTACCATCAGGTTTCTTGGGGGAGGCTGCCGGTACCCCATTACGGATTTCGCAGCATTGCACCGTTCTATCATCAGGACAAGGAGTGCTTTCATCAAGCAGTTGGGTCAGCCGAGTGGTGTATGCCATTGCCATCTGTTGTGTTTTCAGCTTTTCAATGTCCAGCTTCCGTGCAGTGTCAGATCGTACTTTCCTCGCCATGTTCGAACGGGTGCGAACCTTTGCTGCAACAAGGTAATCATCCGAATCCATGTTTGCTCCTCGGATCGCTCGTACATCTAACACGCTGGATGAATGCCTTCAATCTATTACAAATGAACAATTTTGATTCTTATGTTTTGGTCGGGTGGAAAACAAGAAATCGGGTGTGAATCCTTTGATGTTGAAATCTGTTGCTGCTAACTACCATGTTTTTTGCCGCGACGAAATCTTTTAGCCCCAATCCATTATGGGAAATTTTTTCGTGTAGGCTAAATTTTCCGACTGTTGGACCAAAGATATTTTCCTTCCCTAGCTTTACATTAAAATCCCCCAAGACGATTTTAATATCATGAGAGGGGCAGCGGTCGTATTCTCTCTCTAGACGCTTATAGAAAATATCCTTGATATGCTCGTCCTTGTCTTCCGTCGGGGCAAATGAGGCTGATGATGAAGAATTTGGCCTTTATGCGGATTGTGCCTCTCATCCATCGGGGTAAAACTGGAGGGTGTTTCAGTCTCGGACTAACCACAAATCCACAGCCAAATTCATGCCTCGTGTTATGCAGCTTTAGTATAGTTCGTCACCGTTTGTTGTTGTTGTGACGCCATTCCCGGTTGTGACGCCTTGTACTTCACTAATACATCCGCCAGCAGGTATACTGCACCTTCTCTATAAAGAGTCCGGACATTCCCCCAAGACGATTTTAATATAATGGGCGGGACAGCGGTCAGCGGTCTCTCTAGGCGCTCATAGAAAATATCCTTGATCTGCTCGTCCTTGTCTTCCGTCGGGGCAAATGAGGCTGATGATGAAGAATTTGGCCTTTATGCGGATTGTGCCTCTCATCCATCGGGGTAAAACTGGAGGGTGTTTCAGTCTCGGACTAACCACAAATCCACAGCCAAATTCATGCCTCGTGTTATGCAGCTTTAGTATAGTTCGTCATCGTTTGGTGTTGAAGTGACTCTATTCCCAGTCCATCGCACTTCCTGTAAGGCGGTAGTGTTTGCCTTGTAATTCTGCAATACATCCGCCAGTGCGTATACTGCACCTTCTATATAAAGAGTCCGGATATTCCAGGCGCAGATTCTCAAATCAATGTCCTAAAAACGTTTGCGATGGTCGTCAACGTTAGCGGGGGTCCGTTTTCTCTATTCTTTTGTTTCTCAGACTAATTGTAATGTCATGAGGGCGGGTTACTTGCCCAGCGCCTGGCACGGGTTTTGTAGGATTGCACATGTATAGAGATGGGTTTCTATCGGGTAAATACCAAATTCTTAAGTATTTATTGGGTAAATACCCAAATGGGCAATATCGGTTCAGATTTGGATATAGCTCCCATATAAACCCATCTCCCGATTTGACTTCTTGAGCCCCTGGAAGTCCCAATTTTTGCCCAATTTGGCTAAAATTTTGCAGATAGTTTTTTGTTATGACTTCCAACAACTGTGTCAAGGATGGTCAAAGTCGGTCCATAATCTGATATAGCTTCCATATAAACCGATCTCCCGATATGACTCCTTGAGCCCCTGGAATCCGCAATTTTCGTCCAATTTGGCTGAATTTTTGCACATAGTGTTCTGTTATAAATTCCAACATTTGAGTTGGAAGTAAGGTCCAAATCAGTCTATAACCTGATATAGCTCCCATAGAAATCGATCTCCCGATTTGACTTCTTGAGCCCCTGGAATCCTAAATTTTTGTCCGATTTGGCTAAAATGTTGAATGTGGTGTTCCGTTATAACTTACAACAATTGTGCCAAGCATGGTCTGATTGGGTCTGTAACCTGATATAGCTCCCATATAAATCTATATCCCGATTTGACTTCTTGAACCCCTGGAAGCCACAATTTTTGTACGATTTGGCTGAAATTTTTGCACATAGTGTTCTCCTATGACTTCATACAACTGTGTCAAGTATGGTCGAAATCGGACTATAACCTGATATAGCTGTCCGATTTAGCTAAAATTTTGCATGTAGTGTTCTGTTCTGACTTCCAACAACTGTGCCAAGTACGGTCCAAATCGGATATAGCTCCTATATAAACCGATCTCCCGATTTGACTTTTTGAGACCTTACAAGCCTCAATTTTTGTCCGATTTTGCTGAAATTTTGAATGTAGTGTTCCGTTATGAATTTCAAAAACTGAACTGAGTAATGATAAAATCGGTCTATAACCTGATATAGCTCCCATATAAACCGATCTCTCGACTTGACTTATTCAGTCCTTACAAGCCGCAATTTCTGTTCGATTTGGCTGAAATTTTGAATGCGGTTGTCTGTTACGATTATGCCAAGTACGGCCCAAATCAGTCTTTAGCCTCATAAAACGGTTTCTCGATAATCTTTGTGCGGTTCCTAGAAGTTTTAATCTTTGCTGGTTTCACAGGAGTTTGGTATGCATAATAAAATTATGTCCTTCAACTAAATTTAGTTTGTATAAATTTTTATCAGATCCCATGGTGGTGGGTTCCCAAGATTCAGTCCGGCCGAACTTTGCAAGCTTTTACTTGTTATTGTTCTTTCCTGTGCAACACTTTGTTGACGACAATTTTCCAGCTTAGTTGATGAAAAGTAGCCAACGAAGCAAAAAATGTCCAAGACTGCCTTTGTAAGCTTCAGACACTTTAGATGTGTGACAATGGGACTAATTGTCCAACACACGCAGACAACCACAAGAAAGTTACTTATCCACACGCTTACTTTTATCCCTGCATTTTGTACTTCCTCTTTCGCGGCATGCAATTTAGCTTGCAACGCGGTGAAAGGACGTGGCATGTTTGGTGCTTTTAGAATGAAAGCGCTGGCCATGTTGTTGTTGTTGTTGTTGTTATGGTCGTTTTCGCTGCTGTCCAAAAGAAGGATATCAAGTGATTTCTATCCACTCCTTTTTAATTCATTTCTGTGTCCGATGCTTTTGTGTGTGCCTGTCACACTCTCCTGTTATTTGCCACATGCAAACATTTTGAACTCTCTATATCTCGCTTGCTCCCTCCCCCCCCCTTTGCCTCCTTTACACACACACACACACACACATTCCTACATTTAGACGGCACACAGCGGATATGCAAGAAGCCAAAGGATAATAATGCAATTCTAACTTGTGCTCATGTACTCATCTCACTGTAGTTGTTTGTGTGTCCCGTTTCACCAATGTTGAAATCTACTTGCGGCCATATCACATGCACACATTACCACACGCACACACACACACATACATAGATGTACAATAGTATATAACATACAAGGTCTCACGCCAGGCTTCACGAAGAACTATAGAATCGCACAAATAGACTGTAAATGCGGTTAGAGCTGTTCCTGTGTTGTTGCTCTTGCCTCGTTTTGAGAGTGTTCCTTGCATTCGCTCAGTTCATGGGCCTTGGCAAGTGGCCAAACCTAACATTTCACTACTTCTTGCAGGCGTTTCGCAAGTTTCATTGCATTAGCGTTACACATGGGGTCAGGAGCTAGGAAAAATGGAATAATTCCACCAATGAATATTAGTGTACCCTATATCACTAATATGGTAGTTCGGTGTAGATTGTGACAAAATAGTAGTAGAACACACCACAGTCATGCTTTAGGTTATTAACAAAAACAAGTAAAAGCGTGCAAAGTTCGGCCGGGCCGAATCTTATATACCCTCCACCATGGATCGCATTTGTCGAGCTCTTTTCCTGGCATCTGTTCTTAGGCAAAAAAAGGATATAAGAAAAGATTTGCTCTGCTATTAGAGCGATATCAAGATATGGTCCGGTTTGGACCACAAATAAATTATATGTTGGAGCCAATTCGAATAAGAATTGCGCCCTTTATGGGCTCAAGAAGTAAAATAGAGAGATCGATTTAAAGGGTGATTTTTTTGAGGTTAGGATTTTCATGCATTAGTATTTGACAGATCACGTGGGATTTCAGACATGGTGTCAAAGAGAAAGATGCTCAGTATGCTTTGACATTTCATCATGAATAGACTTACTAACGAGCAACGCTTGCAAATCATTGAATTTTATTACCAAAATCAGTGTTCGGTTCGAAATGTGTTCAAATTTTGACAAATTTTGTTCAGCGATGAGGCTCATTTCTGGTTGAATGGCTACGTAAATAAGCAAAATTGCCGCATTTGGAGTGAAGAGCAACCAGAAGCCGTTCAAGAACTGCTCATGCATCCCGAAAAATGCACTGTTTGGTGTGGTTTGTACGCTGGTGGAATCATTGGACCGTATTTTTTCAAAGATGCTGTTGGACGCAACGTTACGGTGAATGAACACATTTCGAACCGAACACTGATTTTGGTAATAAAATTCAATGATTTGCAAGCGTTTCTCGTTAGTAAGTCTATTCATGATGAAATGTCAAAGCATACTGAGCATCTTTCTCTTTGACACCATGTCTGAAATCCCACGTGATCTGTCAAATACTAATGCATGAAAATCCTAACCTCAAAAAAATCACCCTTTATATGGGAGCTATATCAGGCTATAAACCGATTCAGACCATAATAAACACGTATGTTAATGGTCATGAGAGAATCCGTCGTACAAAATTTCAGGCAAATCGGATAATAATTGCGCCCTCTAGAGGCTCAAGAAGTCAAGACCCAAGATCGGTTTATATGACAGCTATATCAGGTTATGGACCGATTTGAACCATACTTGACACAGTTGTTGGATATCATAACAAAATACTACGTGCCAAAATTTCATTCCAATTGGATAAGAATTGCGCACTCTAGAGGCTCAAGAAGTTAAAACCCCAGATCGGCGTATATGGCAGCTATATCAGGTTATGAACCGATTTGAACCATACTTGGCACAGTTGTTGGATATCGTAACAAAACACGTCGTGCAAAATTTCATTCCAATCGATAAGAATTGCGCACTCTAGAGGCTCAAGAAGTCAAGACCCAAGATCGGTTTATATGGCAGCTATATCAGGTTATGAACCGATTTAAACCATACTTGGCAAAGTTGTTGGATATCGTAACAAAACACGTCGTGCAAAATTTCATCCCAATCGGATAAGAATTGCGCACTCTAGAGGCTCAAGAAGTCAAGACCCAAGATCGGTTTATATGGCAGCTATATCAAAACATGGACCGATATGGCCCATTTACAATACCAACCGACCTACACTAATAAGAAGTATTTGTGCAAAATTTTAAGAGGCTAGCTTTACTCCTTCGGAAGTTAGCGTGCTTTCGACAGACAGACAGACGGACGGACGACGGACAGACGAACGGACATGGCTAGATCGACATAAAATTTCACGACGATCAAGAATATATATACTTTATGGGGTCTCAGGTGAATATTTCGAGTAGTTACAGTCAGAATGACGAAATTAGTATACCCCCCATCTTATGGTGGAGGGTATAAAAATTATTCATATTTTCACTTTAACTATTCTCCTGATCTCTTATTTTGATGGAATACCAATTGTTAGCCTTCTTTTCATGCAATTTTCTCATTTTGATGCCAATGTTTCAACACACAATTTTCTGAATTCGTTATTTGGCCTGAGTGGCGTATTATGGTTGTACGTTTTGTATGTGCGAATATAAAGTGCATTTGCCTGTATATTGGTGCGGATGTGTGCCTGTATGTGTGTGTGTGTGGTTTGGTAGAAAGCAAAATGAAATTGCAACTTCTTGGTACGTGTTTATGACACTTTTAGGGCAAGTGCAACACCGACCAACGATTGCATATAAAAAAGGCATAAATACTACAAAACGAATTTATATTCCAATGTTCGTTAGCTAAGACAGAGGCACATAAGGACTACTTCGCACACACACCAACATACTTGCGTTAATGCTCTGTATATCTTTAGGCTCATAACTATTGAGCAAAGACATGGAAGAAATATTCCATGTTGAGAATCTATTTGGCTCGGCAATGATTGTAAATATTATTCGCCATTAGGAAAGCGAGGTGTGTAAATTATGCTGAGCATGAGAGGGAAACTCAAAATTAAGCAAAAATATTTTTAGAAAACAATCGAGGAGAAGTGAGAATGGGGCAAAAACCAAAAATTAAGCTAGCATTAACAGAAGGAGAAAATGGATGCGGACTACCTGGCGCCCCATCTATCGACTATATCCACAGCGTGTCTAGAACTCTACTTCGATGACCTGGTAGAAGAAAAGGGCACTACCAAAAACGGCGAGGGAAGTTAAGCGGCGCTTAAGGAGGAGAATATACCTACAAATCCTACAGTCCAGGATAATATGAGTGCCACACAAGATGAAAATGTAGACTTTGAACTGTGTTGGTCTTGTCATCATCATTGGAAGCTCAGATGAGAGCTCTCGAGCGTGTCTACAGGTTGCGTATGGTGAAATACTTCGTAGGTATGCGGAGTAACTGCAATTTCAGTCATGCACAATCAGTGGCTTCGATAGGAGAGTCTCAGTAAGGGGCCCGGTGGCAAATACTCTTGCATATATTGGGTTGCCCAAAAAGTAATTGCGGATTTTTTTCAAAGAAAGTAAATGCATTTTTAATAAAACTTAGAATGAACTTTAATCAAATATACTTTTTTTACACTTTTTTTCTAAAGTAAGCTAAAAGTAACAGCTGATAACTGACAGAAGAAAGAATGCAATTACAGAGTCACAAGCTGTGA